>NC_056626.2:395334954-395637454 GCF_002870075.4 Lactuca sativa
AAAAGAGATGAGTCGAGATCGTTGGTAGATGAGGTGAGCCAAGGTAGCGAGCGTTGCAGAGAGCCTTCCCATCTTGAAAAGAACCCTAGAATGATCCCTTCGACTTTAGGGGAAATCTTGCGAGGATTTCAAGAAGGAGAGACTCAGTGAGGTTTTGAATATCGTATGAGAACGTATGAGCAAGGAGAAGATAAAGGCCCTAGGGATTTTTCTTGAGGCGGGGGGATTAATTTTTGGAATCCAATAGGCGGGAGTAATTTTAGTCGATTTCATTTCCCGCCTAAAACGCGTGTTTCACTTAAAAATTATAAAGCGACACATTTACATGACGCACATTTTATGAAAGGCGCCCTCCGCATTTCTTTTTTTTTCTTTTCTGACACTAATTTTAGGGCGCGCACAAATGCGTGTCCTTTATCCTTCAAATTTTGCAAAACTGACATTATTTTTTAGGGCACGCACAAATGCGCGTCCTCTATCAGCGAGTGTCATTGTTTGCGCGTCATTAAAGGTTGTTTTTCTAGTAGTGCTATTTACCTTTACAGTAGAAGTTCTTATCGAGCTCTTCTAAGGAAATTATTATTATTAATCATTCGACACCAGTTTGATCATTGCATTCATTGTTTGATTTAATTTTCAATTAAAAATCTTTCGATCAACTCTAATTTATTCTAATAATTGGTATCGGAGCGGGAGATTGTGTAAATCATACGTAATTCTTCTATCGAGTGTTCTAGGGTTTTCTGCTTTTATTGGATATGTTCTAGCCGTCTTCATCGCTTTTCATTGATTGTAGACGTTGAATCTTGATATTTATTTTACCCTAAACTCGATCAAAGTTTTACACATCTTATTCTTTATAAGTTTTCAGTGAATCAACAACATGCATTCAGAAGATCCTCATACTCTATCCTTCAACCTCTCTAGCAGTATTGGTTCCACAACCAAAATCCCTATTTTGTTTCCACAAGATTACGAAGTATGGGCGCTGCATTTTGAAGACTATATGCTTGGTATTGAAGATCATGGTATGTTGATATGGGAAGCAATGACCCAACAAACGTTCTCACATACTGGTACCAAGATGAAAAAGATAAGCTTTTAAGCAACATCAAGGCTATGAAAATTATCAGATTCATTTTACCACCAGACACGTTTTGATTGGTGAGTTCATGTGAGACTGCGAAGGAAATATGGGACAGGTTGAAACAACTTTATTCTAGTGACACAGATCTTGAACATTCTGTTCAAACGTTACTTCTTTATGAGTTTGGTGCTTTTTCCCAGAAGTCCGACAAAAGCTTGATTAGACTTTCAATTGCTTTAACCATCTTGTAAGTAGGATGATTAAGCACAACTTGAGGTGTGAAAAGATTGAGCAAAAGGTCACCTTTATGAATGGTTTAAGACCTAAGTGGAAGGCAGTTGTTTCCATCGTTAAAGCTCATGAACAATTCAAGAATTATTCTTTGGCGCAGTTAGTGGGAATACTTAGGTCTCATGAAGATAAAGTAACAAAGGAAGCGAAAGTTGTTTCTGGTATGGTTTGTTGGATCTAGTTACGAAGGGAAAGAAGATTGTAGATGATGATTCAAAGTCTGATCTCTCAGATTGCGAACTCGTGAAGGAGGAATATGCCTTAATGGTGTCAAATCCCAAAAGGTTTGCCAAAAGGAACTTTGGACGTCTCAAAAACATAAATTGGCAAGTGAATTACAGTTCTTAAAAGGCGAAGCATGAAAGCATCAACAACACTCAAAAGGATGAAGTGAACAAGGAGAAAAAAGGTGATGGGAGACTCCGAATATGATTGCAATTACTATCACGGAAAAAAATCATTTAGCCAAGTAGTGCATGTTGAGAAAAATGAATGAGAAGAAAGATGAAGAAGATGATGAGGCATACTATCTCAGAAAGCTAGATGAGATTAAGAAGAAGAATGTAGATCATGATAAGCCTGATTTCATTGTGCAGGGAGATGATGACGAGTTTGGAAGAGTTGAAGTGTGGTCGATTGATTCGGAGGATGAAAAGGTTCGTAGACCCACACATGGCGAGTGTTTTGTTGTGAAGGCCGAGTTCCCTAAATACAGGGGAAAGTGTATGATGGTTTTCAATGACGTTTCGAAGCAAAGAGGATACGCCACTGATGACGGGAAGACTTCAGACAACCGCTTCCTTGCGAAACCTGTTTTAGAGCAGATCAACGAATGTGAGAGAGTAATCAGCAAGTTACATTCAGTTTTAGAATCTCTAAATATTCATGTCTCTCGGTATGTAACTGAATTAGATGATTTAAAATTTACAGCGTCTAGTTTCAGTGATAGTTTAAAAAGAACCCGTTTAAGTGATACTAACTTAACTGATCAAATCAGCAGGGTAACATCAAAAAATGAGGAGAGGCGACTATGGATTGAGAAGTTGGAATCGGATTTGTCTAGGTCTAGGGATGGTTTGATTTATTTGCAACGAGACAATTTAAGTCTTTTGCTACAACGAAACATTTTATGTTTGATTGCTAAACATCTTTATTCTAATATCACTCAGCTACATATTGACTGTAAAATAGGCAAGAATATCCATAAAATGATTTTGCCCATTCTTGAATTGCAAGAGGACGAAATCGATGCAGATTGCTACAAATGTGAATCCATTGTCTCTTTTAACTATGTCTTTGACTCTTACAGACATGGACTTGACAAAATTGAAGCTTACATACAGTCCAAAGAACATCAATACATGTTGAAACAAATTTTAAGCAAAAAAGATAAAGAGCAAGTTAAATCTAATGCTATACAAAAATTTGACTCATTATGCACTAAGTTGAGTTCACAAAATACTCTTAATGTTGAAAATATATCTGAATGTGATGATGATAGTCACATAGGTGAGACTTCTGTGGAGGATGAGGTTGATTGCTCGGAATTTGTAAAAAGTGAATCTGAACCTAAGAAAAATTTGATTTCAGAAAATTCAATTGAGTATGTTAGTGTTTCTGAAAATAAAGGTTCAAATATTTTAAAATAAAAGGCAACAGTTTTTCCAAAAGTTCAAATTGTTCCAAATCAGGCTTTCGCAACTTCTAGACTGAACAAAAATCAAACTTTGAAGTTATCGTCCCTTGTAGAATAAGACAATGATGATGGATTTGATGAATTCTTTTGGTCTGTTCCCATTGGTAATGCCGATGAAACCAAAGATCTTTTGGAGATGACCTCTTGGAAAACGAAAGGAATATATGTGGCAGAACCACTAAACAAGGTCAACTCTAGTTACAAGAAAAGAAGTCCGAGTTGAACAAAAATGTTCCAACAGATACCTCATCCGAACAGTCCGAAACCCCTCTTAGAAAAGCGAAACCTAGGGCTAGTATTCATAAGTCTGGTGAGAAATTGGTTGCTCAAAAACACCAGCGAAATGTTAGATATCATAAAAATCTAAAAGAAAGAAAGCATTTCTGGAGATCCAAAAATTCCAATTTTGTCAATCAAGAAAGAAATGTATATCCGAATGTGAAAGTCTCTTCTCTGAATCCTAAAAGGTTTTCAAAACCCTAATCATCATCTTCACAAACCTCAAAACCAAAAGTTTTTCAAAAACCATCTCTTTCAAAACCAATCAAATCTTTTGAAAAGGCCAAGCCTAATTTTTCTCCAAATCCTAATGTTTCAAAATCTGCCAACACATCAAAAGATGTTAAGAGCAAAGAAAAGGTTTTTTTCAGAACCTAAAACTCCCATCGAGAAATCCGAAACACACTTAAAAGGGAAGGAAAATAAGTTTGAGAAAAAGGTTGTCAAACAACAAATTACATCTAAACAAATAAATTCCTTTTTCCAAGAAAATAAGCCTAAAGATAATAGGATTGTTGTTTTCAAAATCATGAAAAGAGATAATTCCACTTTGGTAAAATGATCTTACTTGGTTGACTAAACAATAACTTTTCCTGTTACTACAAAAACCTCACATGGACCCAAACAACTTTGGGTTCATAAATCTCTTTGAATTTTGTAGGTTATTTGTGACGAGTAGTTTGACTCTGAATGGTACATTGATAGTGGCTGCTCGCGTCACATGGTAGGATGGAAAGAAGAGTTAAGGGATTTAGATCGCTGAAGGATTGAGGAAGAGTCAACTTCAGAAATAACTCACTCGGAGAACACAAGGGATATGGCATGATTACGAATGGGGAATTCTCCATTCGGAAGGTAGCCTATATGGAAGGCCTGCAACACAACCTAATTAGTAATATCTCAATTGGTTGTAGGTACTGGATTGAAGGTTTCGTTTGATGATGAGGCATCTGAGATCATAGAAAATAAGACCAAAACAGTGCTTCTAAAGTCCAATAGAAAAGGCGAGATGTATTCGTTGAATCTGAATCCTATTAAAGGAAAGCCGATCATATGCCTTCTTACGAAAGCATCTTTGGATGATAGTTGGCTCTGGTACCAAAGGCTCTCACAACTAAACTTCAAGGATATCAACAAACTCATGCTTGGTGATGATGTGCGAGGCTTGCCACATCTAAAGTTTGAGAAAGAGCATTTCTGTGCAGCCTACAAACTTGGGAAGAAAACCAGGAAGAGTCATTCAACAATTATAAACACCAAAGTGATCGAGCCGCTTGAGCTTTTACATATAGATCTCCGTGGTCCATATGCCATCAATAGCATTGGTATTAACAAGTATATTTTAGTTATGTTGATGATTTTTCCAGATTTACGTGGGTTTATTTTCTTAAACAGAAATCGGAAGCCACTTCTAAGCTCAAGGACTTTATCAAGCAGATCGAGCTTCAACTGTGAAAGCTACTTCGAAACATTCACAAAGATAATGGTTCATAGTTCAAAAACCTCGAGTTTGAAGAATTCCTGACTGAAAAGAGAGTTGCTCACAACTTCTTGGCTCCTTACACTCCTCAGCAGAAGGGGGTTGTTGAAAGACGAAATTGCTCTCTCTATGAAGCTGCAAGGACCATGCTATCGTTTGCGAACTTACCACTTTTCTTCTAGGCAGAAGCTATCAGTACAGCCTGTTTTATTCAGAATCGATCTCTCCTTAATAAAAGATCATCACCTCTTATGAAGTTATTAATAAAAGAAAACCTAACGTTAAATTCTTTCATGTCTTCGGTTCAAGGTGTTTCATTTTCAATTCAAAAGAGCAAAGGAAAAAGTTCGATGTGAAAGCAGACGAAGGAATCTTCTTAGCATACTCTCTGACTTCAAAAGCATATAGGGTTCTCAACAAGAAATCAAAGGGGAATGAAGAAACGTACTAGGTTACGTTCGACGGTTCATATCAAAAGAAGTACCAGACATCAGATCGTCAATCTGAGGAGATCTTTCTAGTAACGAATCCAATGACCATTCCTCTCTCAAATCTCTATGTGGAGTTCATGAACCTCTTTGATGAACCAAAAAAGGTGATTTCTTCGGAATCCAATGCAACAGATAACAAGGAAGACGAGCTCAAGAAGATCATTGATGATGTTGCGAAGGATCTTGAAAACGAGCCCCCAAGTCCGAAAGACTGATATTCCATCTCAACCACAAGCTACGAATGCTCCACTTCATGAGGAGGGTTTCACTTCCAAACCCACCTTAAGCATACCTGTTTAGGGGGAGCATTCAACTCCTCCGGTAAACCACAAAAGTCCAATCCAAGGGGATAATCCTATTCCAAAGGAAGAGCTAAATCTGTCATTCAAGTGGGCGAATGCGAATGCAAATCATGATTTGGATGCTCAGTCTAAATTTGAAGATATGAATGTTGAACTGGATCCATCCTATGATCCAAAATACCCTCCACTGAACAAATGGACCAGAGATGATCCTAAAACACAAGTAATCAGAGAAGCATCTTCAGGAGTTCTTACGAGAACACAACAAATGGCGAATCAGACTACACTATTCTCTAAACTGGAATTTTACATGTTTAATTCGTTTATCTCCAATATTGAGCCCAAAAATGTTAAGATTTCTCTTTATCATTTAGATTGGGTGTAAGCAATGAAGGAGGATATCAATGAATTTGAACGTACCAAGGTTTGGAGACTGATTCCAACTCCGAAGGATGCATCTGTTGTTGGTATCAAATGGGTATTTCGTAATAAGATTGACAAAGAGGGGAATGTGATCCGAATCAAGGCTCGATTAGTCGTAAAAGGGTAATGTGCAGAGGAAGGCATAGACTAAGAGGAAACTTTCGCATCGGTAACAAGGCTGGAGTCTGTTCGCATCTTTTTGGTATATGAAACTCATAAGAAATTTGAAGTCTATCAAATGGACGTCAAGTGTGCCTTTCTGAATGGAGAACTAGAAGAAACGGTCTATGTGGAACAACCACCTGGTTTTGTAAATGAGAAATATCCGAACCACTGCTATATTCTGGATAAAGTTGTGTATGGTCTGAATCATGCTCCATGAGCATGGTATGAAACTCTCACTGGATTCTTAAAACAATCTAAGTTTAAACAAGGCTCGCTCGAGCCAACCTTCTTTTGCAAGAAAAATGGTGACCATCTAATGATTGCCCAAATCTACATTGATGATATCATTTTTGGATCTACTAATTCTAACTTAACTACTAAGTTTCAAAGTTGATGGAAACTACTGTGTTGGGTTTGATGTGTTGCGTCATGGGTTGTTCTTTGTATATCCAGTTTTGGGCCTGTCCAACTATGATTATAGATTAAGGTTACATACTATATATATAGTGCATGCATGTATGCCTGAGTACGATTAATTTATTATCTTTTGCATTGTAACCGTAAAGACCTCTACAGACAAAGTTCTTAATCGAGCTCTTCTGAGGTGTCAAAGTTTAATCATTCGACATCTTTCAAACCATTCTTATGTTCTTTATTGTTTCATTTATTGTTTTACTGCTTGAATCTATCAATATTTAAGGAGTATTATTCCAACAATTGGTATCAGAGTGGGAGACTGTGTTACACATACACATCTCTTATGTGTGAAGAATTCTTTAAGGTTTCCACTTTTATCAATAATTGATAAAAACCCTAATATTTATATTACAAGTCTGATTCTAGCAGATCCGAAAAAGAAGCTCATCATGTCACACGACGACTCTCAAGCCAATCCCATTAAAATCTCAAACAACATTGGATCCACTACAAGGGTTCTTATTCTCTACACTCAAGACTACGAAGTATGGGCACATCACTTTGAAGATTACGTGATTGGATCTGAAGATAATGGCTATCTCATCTGGGAAGCCATTACGATCGGTCCATTCATCCATTATGGTACAAACAGGACAATTAAAACTCAAAAGGAATATAATAATCTTTTATTGGATGTAGAAAAGATACCACAAGATGAAAAAGATAAGTTGGCCTGCATTCTCAAAGCATTAAGGATGATCCGGTTTGCCCTACAAGCAAACACCTTCCGTCTGGTCAGTTCATGCACTACTGAAAAAGAGATATAGGACAGACTAAAAGAACTGTATTCAACCGATGAAGATCCAGAGCACTCAATACAAACCTTGTTGCTCTCTGAGTTCGATGCCATTGCTCAAAAACTTGAGGAGACTCTTCTTCAGATGTTTGATCATTACATTCATCTGCTCAGCAAGATGATGAAGCATGGTATTGAAAGAAAGGAGATTGAACAGAAAGTCACATTTATGAGCGGCCTAAGACCGGAGTGGATGGCAGTGGTCTCAACTGTAAAGGCTCATGAGCAGTTCAAGTCTTACTCGCTGGAAAAACTGATGGGAATTCTAAAATCCCATGAAAGCACAATAACAAAAGAAGCGAAGGTTGTGTCCGCCATGGGCTCATTAGCCCTTATCTCGAATGGAAAGAATGTGACGGAAGAAGAAGTTGATTCAGATTTGTTTGAGTGTGATCTTACATACGAAGAATATGCAATGATGGTATCCAATCCTAACAAGTTTGCAAGAAAAAAATTCCCTGCCAATAAGAACCTAAACTAGCAAGGAAGCTACAGCTCAGAAAAGATGAAAGAAGAATAGAAGAACGTCACCCAAAAGGATGATGAGAAGAGAGAAAGCAAGCTGGCAGGAGATTCTGGATATGATTGTAATTACTGTCATGACAAGAACCACTTTGCCAAGGACTGTATGCTAAGAAAGCTAGCAGAGAAAAAGGACGGTGAAGATGATGAAGCCTACTACCTGCGAAAGTTGGATGAAATAAAGAAAAAGAAAGCAACAAATAGTTCAATGAATGCTCTAGTTGTGCAGGAGAATCTGGAAAATGACGAGTTCGGTGGAGTTGAAGGTTGGTCAACTGACTCTGAAGATGAAGAAGTAAGAAAGCCCTCACATGGTAGAGCATATGTGGCTAGAGAAGGAGTCAGCTGTTCAGGTGGGAAATGTCTGATGGTATCTCCAGAAACACCAACCGAAGGTGAGGATAAGGAGCCGAATCTGAAAAGTGACAAGTGTTTTGCAGCCAAGCCTGTGAGCGAAACAATCAATGAATGCGATCTTTTGATCAAAAAGGTACAATTCATCCTAGAATCATTGAAAGTTTTTGTCACTAACTATGAAGAAGAACTAAACGAACTAAAATTTAAATTTCCCAACTTAAGTGGTAGTCTCATGCAAACCCGACTAGCTAATTCGAACCTAACTGATCAACTCAACAGGGAGTCTTCCAAGAGTGAGGAAAGGAGAGCATGGATACAACTGAAGGAGCAAGAGTTAGCTAGGGCTAGTGATGAGATTATTTATTTTCAAAGAGACAATTTAAAGTTTTTGAAACAACGAAATGTTTTTTGTTTAATTGCAAAACGCTTATACGCTAACATAACTCCACTTCATCTAGATTGTGAAATAGGGAAAAAGCGTCATAAGATGATTTTACCCTTCCTTGAATTTAAGGAGGATGAAGTTATTGCTAAATGTGAATCAGTAATGTCCTCTGACGAAATTTCAGTCACTTACAAATATGGACTGGACAAAATTGAGACCTTTATCGACTCCAAAGAACACAAAAGTATGCTTAAAAATCTGTTGGATGAAAATGATAGGTTGAAAATTAAGTCTGACACCATACGAACATTTGACTCGTCACATGCCAAACTTTGCTCAGATCATAAAATCAATGTCGAAAACACATCAGAATTCGATGAGGAAAGTGAGATGAGCGAAATATCAGTGGAAGATGTAGTTGATTACTCTGAGTTCTTAAAGAATGAAACCGAGAAAGAAGAACCCCTTATATCTGAAAACTCTGTTGAGTATCCTCGCCTGTCGAATGACAAGTCCAAAAAACACAAAGAGAAAGCAATGGTTTATCAGAAAGTTCAAACCGTGCCAAATCAGGTTTATGCAGCTACAAGAGTAACTGGAAAACGAACAGCAGAACTAAAAATCCTGGTCGATAATGACAATGTTGAAGGGTGTGATAACTATTTTTGGTCCGCTCCTATCGATAATGCAGATGAGACCGTCGGTCTGTCAGAACAAACCTCATGGAGGGTAAAGGGCAGATATGTAGCAGAACCAATCAACTAACCCTCAAGCTTTAACAAACCAAGAACTAGTGGAACCAAAGAGATACCAGAAGAACTAGGAAAGAAACCAAAAGAATCAAAGAAAACCATGAGTTTGTCTCCTAATTCAACCGAAACTCAAAAGAAGAAGCAGCAGTCAAGCTTTAACATTCATAAATCTCAAAAGCAACTGGCTGAACAAAAACAGGAAAGAAACTGAAGATACATGAAAAATATGAGTAAGCGAAAAAGGTTTTGGCAGTCTCAGAACCCTAACCACATCTCTACTAAGAAAGAAACAAATATCAAAGGAAGTGACAAGTTCAAAAACAAACAGAAGCCTATTTTCGGTCCAAACTCTTATTATTCACGAAACAACAAGCCTAGCTTCAGTACACATCAGAACTGAACTTCAGGCTTCGGTTCTTCAACCAAGTATGAGAAACGAAAGTCAGGTTTTGGTTATACTTCATGTCCTCAACAGACTCATTCAACGAAGGATGCTAAAGGAAAGGAAAAGCTTGATACTAACACTGACATAAATAATATGAAAAATTCTGACTTTCCCACAACTCAAAAGAACACTTCAAAACCATCTAACATTACATCATTTGAAACACTAAAGTTTAAAACAAGATAAAAATAAAATTAAAGTATACACCATTAAACAAAAAGATGAAACAACTTTAATAAAAAGAACTTATTTAGTTGATCTTTCTGTTGTTATTCCCTTCTCTGTAAAAGACTTACCCGGGCCCAAGAAACTTTGGGTTCCTAAATCTACTTGAATTTGCAGGTTATCAGTGATGAGCAGTTTGATGACGAATGGTATATAGACAGTGGCTGCTCGCGTCACATGACAGGAAGAAAGGAAGAATTGAGGGAGTTTCGGTCTCTTAAAGATGGTGGATGTGTAAAGTATGGTAACAACTCTTATGGTACGATCAAAGGTTATGGAATGATAACCAATGGAGATCTCACAATTCAAAAAGCAGCATATGATGAAGGATTGCAGCACAACCTCATAAGTGTATCTCAATTGGTTGAGGGAACAGGACTGAAAGTCTCCTTTGATGACAAAGGCTCAGAAATCATTGAAAAAAAATCAAAAAGAGTCTTGTTAAAATCTGAATGAAAAGGAAAAATGTACCCCCTTAATCTCAATTCAATTAAAGGGAAACCAGCTATATGTCTGTTGTCCAAAGCTAATTCTGATGAAAGCTAGTTGTGGCACCGACGATTATCACATCTAAACTTCAAAGACATTAATAAGTTAGTGCTTGGAGATCATGTTCGAGGCCTCCCTCTGGTAAAATTTGACAAGGAACACCTATGTGCAGCCTATGAGAACGGCAAACAAAGTCGGAAGAGCCATCCTACACATATCAACACCAAGATCATTAAAGCTCTTGAACTTTTGCATATTGATTTATGTGGACCTTAGGCTATCAAAAGCATTGGTGGTAGTAACTTGTAATTGTCGATGATTTTTCTCGTTTCACCTTGGTGTACTTTCTTAAACAGAAATCAGAAGCGACTCCCAAGTTAAAGATGTTCATCAAGCAAGTTGAACTGCAACTACGAAAAGTGGTGAGAAACATCAGAAGCGACAGCAGACTTGAATTCAAGAATAAAGAGCTTGAATACTTTCTGAGCGATAATGGAGTATCTCATAACTTCTTTGCTCCCTATACTCCACAACAGAATGTAATCGTTGAAAGAAGAAACCATTCCCTTTGTGAAGCAGCCAGAACCATGCTGAGCTTTTCTTACCTCCTATTATAGTTCTGGGCGGATGCAGTTGCCACTACTTGTTATACTCAGAATAGATCTTTACTCAACAAGCGATTCTCAATTACTCTGTATGAGATTCTGAACAACAGAAAACCCAACATCAGATTCTTTCACTTGTTTGGTTCAAGGTGCTTCATTCTTAACTCTAAAGAGAACCGCAACAAGTTCGATGTTAAAGCAGATGAGGGAATCTTTCTGGGCTATTCACTCACTTTTAAAGGCTTATAGGGTTTTGAATAAACACTCCAAACATATTACGTAACCTTTGATGACCTCTACATAAAGAAAGCTCAAGCAAAAGAAAGTGCAACAGAGGAAATTTTTCCTAAATCAGGACAGGTCTCGGTTCCCATTTCAAATTTGTTCAAAGAGTATATGAGGTTATTTGATGAACCAGAAAAAGCAACACACTCCGAGGCGAATGCAGCCGACAACAAAATCGACCATCTGAAAAAGATTATCGAAGATGCTACAAAAGACATGGCAAAGGATCCTACATACCAAGCTAATGATCAACCCTCCGAAAAACCTCCAAGTAACAGCGCAATATTCGAGGGGGAGAGCTCATCTTTGTCTCATCCAACCGAGCAAGAGAATCCAACTCCAACCGAGGGGGAGGATCCTGAACCTAACAAGGAAACCACTTCGTCATCTGAGGGGGAGAATGAAAATCCAAATGACGAAGATGATCGATCAGAATCTGAAGTAGAGGTAAATACAGAGTTGGATCCTACCTATGACCCTGACTACCCTCAACTAAGTGGACTAAAGACCATCCCAAATCACAAATAATAGGAGAATCATCTAAACGAGTTCTTACGCGTTCTCAACAGAAAGCAAAGCAAACTGCATTATTCTCTCATGTTGAATTTTGCATGTTTAATTCGTTTGTCTCCAAAATCAAACCAAAGACGGTCAATACTGCACTTGATCATGCTGATTGGGTGCAGGCAATGCAAGATGAACTCCATGAGTTTGAACACAATCGAGTTTGAAGACTAATACCAACTCCAAAGGATGCGTCTGTGGTACGATTGAAGTGGCTCTTTAGGAACAAGATGGATAAAGAAGGCAATGTCATCAGGAATAAGACTCGTCTGGTGGTAAAAGGATACTGTCAAGAAGAAGGAATAGACTATGAGGAGACCTTCGCCCGTGTAGCTAGATTAGAATCGGTTCGAATCTTTCTAGCATATGTTGCTCATAAAAACTTCGAAGTTTTTCAAATGGATGTGAAATGTGCATTCCTCAATGGAGAACTAGAACAAACAGTGTATATGGAACAACCACCCGTGTTCTACAATGTGAAATACCCTTATCATTGCTATGTATTGGATAAAGCTGTGTATGGAATCAAGCAAGCGTCAAGGTCCTAGTATGAAACACTAATTCATTTTCTAAAAATGTCTAAGTTTAAGCAAGGTTGTGTTGACCCAACCTTCTTTCGCAAGAAAAAAGGTGAACATCTTATGATTGTTCAGATTTATGTCGATGATATCATCTTCAACTCCACAAATCCTAGCTTAACAGCTGAATTCCGAAAGCTAATGGAGACTAAATTTGAAATGAGCGCAATGGGTCCTATTAACGTTTTTCTTGGATTAAATATTAGACAGAGACCAGAAGGAATTTTCATTAACCAGGAAACTTACACGAAGAATCTACTAGAAAATTTTGGAATGAAGAGTGACTCACAAGTGAAGGTTCCTATGGTGTTTAGCACTAAGCTAACATCATCTCTGGAAAAACCTGCAGTCGACATAACTCTCTATCGACAGATGATTGGATCACTCATGTATCTAACTGCCTGGAGACCGGATATTATTTTCTTTGTTTGTTATTGTGCCAGGTTTCAAGCCAATCCAAGAGAACCTCACATGATGGCAGTAAAGAATATTTTTCGCTATTTGAAGCGAACCTCATCGCTCGGTCTCTGGTATCCAGCTAAGTCAGGTTTCTTTGTTCAAGCCTTTTCTGACGCTGATCTGGGTGGATGCGGTGTGGACCGAAAGAGCACAACTAAGGGATGCCAATTTCTTGATGCAAACTTGTTAGCTGGCAGTCAAGAAAGCAAACTTGCGTGTCTCTTTCAATAGCCGAAGCTGAGTATATTGCTGCTGCCTCATGCACCTCACAAGTAATATGGATACAAAGCCAGTTAAAAGACTATGGAATAAGTATGAAGAAGATACCTCTTTATTGTGACTCTGAAAGTGTTATACAAATATGTCACAATCCAGTGCAACACTTAAAGACCAAGCACATTGCACTAAGATATCATTTTATCAAGGACCATGTTAAAGACGGGAACATAGAAGTCCATTTCGTTCGATCATCTGATCAACTTGCTGATATATTCAGTAAAGCCTTACGTGAAGCAAGCTTCAACAAAATTTTACAAGGTTTGGGAATGATGGAAGCAGAGTCAGTACTAAATCCCAATATCTCTCACTAAAAAATTAGACAAGCGAAATAGAGCGACCGCTCGGTCTATTTCTACTCCATATTTTTTTGGGAACCAAAATAAACCGATCGCTCGGTCTATTTCTGTTCGAGATTTTTCGGGAACCGAAATAAACCGATCGCTCGGTCTATTTCTGCTCCAAAATTTTCGGGAACCGAAATGAACCGATTGCTCGGTCTATTTCGGCTATGGAATTTTAAGGAACAGAAATGAACCGAACGCTCGGCTCATTTCGCTTCATTCTTGTAAGATAAGGTTTCGGTTGTATATTATGTTTTTTTAACAATTTTTTTTCTTCTGTCTTGTGCTACAATATTTCCTTTTTTTGTTTTTTTTACTTTTCAAAAAAATTCAAAAATGCGGATTATATTTTTATTTTTTTAAGAGTTTTTTTTGTTTTGTGTATTTTGTTTGTATGCGTGGTTCGTTTCTTTCTGTCTATTGTCTAGGTATCGGGCATTTCATAACTACAAAAGTTGGTGTGAGGCTGGTATGATTTTCTGATCTTGAACTAGTTACGTGTCCATAGACACATGCTGATGCATGTATACTAAAGCCTCATTGACTATAAGTGAAGCCTTAATGAACCGATTATACCTATCGATTCTTCCCAATCAGGCTGCTAAATTCACTTTCGTCTTGAGCTACCTTTTTCCTCTCAAATGAGTAAGGAGAGTTCTGCTTTGTCAATCTTATTTAGCAGAGGTACTTTCAGCTCTTTAACCCCCCCCCCCAATAAAAATTTCTCCATCACATATCCTTTCATAACTGTAACCCTTGAGACTCTCAGACATAACCACTGAGGTTTATGGTTACACAAACTCTATGTTTATGCTCTTGGATGCATACACCACGTGCTAAGCGAAACCCAAAATTCAAAACCTTTAACGAATTGACAGTAAATTTTCATATTCAAGCTTTGACTTGTTACCTAAAGAAGTCGCATTTTATTTTCTTGCGTGATCTTTATGAAATTGTCTAAAACCAAGACATTTCTTCCCAAAAAGATCCAGTTTAGTTTTTGTTTTTGAGATTTCTATTATCCATTCTGCTACTTCTCATGTATCCAACCTCCTTGTTCAACAGACCACATTGGTCTCACGAGGACCTCTTCCAACATTCGGTCTTATGTTAAGCATCGAAGTTCGGTTGAGGTTTAGCCACCCTCTAAAAGCCTATGTTTAAAAAGAAGCCTTTCAATGTTTCTTAACAAACAGTTGATCATATTCTCACGGGAAAGCATACAAGCACTTCAAGTCTCTCTTGACTTTGAAGGAAGAGATTCGTGCCCGGGATCCTCAGTTTTATGTCGTACTTGACATCCCTCACCTCCCATACACTTATCGCTTTATCTCTTTTTCTTTGACAAACTAATGCACGAGAATCTTTATGATTCTCCACCACTCCTGAATGTGTTGATTATGAATTTTTATAATGTTGTTGATTAGATGAGAAGTTCAAACGTACTTTTGGATAAGGGCGTGTGAAGTTGAAATGGCTCCTAATATCACGCTTGCTGACGTTTATCTGGGGAAGCCAACTGTCACATCCCTACTTTATAGGCACCTTTTCAGAGATTGTATCATCATTATAACAAGATTTTGTCTCTCTCCTAGGAACCGTATAAAAAGAGTTGGGCTATTCCATCTTATTACCTTCCTCTAAACTTTCTCAAGAATTGCAGGCAACGTTCAACTGTTCGTCTTCTTCACAAAGCTCAACAATGGCGGATTCTTCATCAATACAAGTTCAAACTGCATCGTCATCCCTGCTTTCGATCAAGCCCAACCAGAATATGATCATTCAGATGACTCCATTCTTGTATGATCATTACATGCTTCAAGTTGTGGAGTGCCTCAAGTATTCCCCTCTCGTAATCGCCCTGACGAAAGTGGAATCAGTTCCCAGGTCACTCCTGTCTCAAGTATACTCCACAGCCCATTACGACAAAATCAAAGAGCGCATCTGCTTTCAGATTCATACTGACAAAGCTTCGATTTCCAAAGTATGATTTTGCACTCTTCTAGGGCTTGCAGTAGACGCCTCAGTCATCTCCCCAGACTTCATCACTACAACTAAATTGTTCAAGATGTTCTACGAGATGGGATACACTGAGGTCCTTACCACCTTCATCACCAAGTTTAAGAAGTTGTTCTTACCTCCACAGTGGAATGGGTTGCTCACCCTCCTTCACAAGGGATTAGTTGAACGTGTTGGTGGCTCTGATGGATCCAACAAATGCTTCATGACGATCCTATATGACATCTACAACGGAATCAATTTGGACTATGGGGATTTAATCTGGTCCCAACTAGTGCAAAGTTTGTCCTCATCGACCAAGCATTCTGAGATTTCATGTGCTCGGTTTTGGACCATCGTCGCTCAAAGGGCAATCACCTCCCTCAATGTTCCAGTCATGAAGGACTCTCTGCTTTCCTCAATTTCATCCTTTCATACCAAAAAGATCATCGTGGCTGATCCAGCCAAGTTTTTGCACAAAGGGTCTATTCCGGAATCTATGTACCAGTCTGTCTCTCAGGAAAGCAAACTCAGCTCTGAATACAAATTGCTTTCTTCGACGAGTCCACTACAATTAACTCCAAATATGCAAGCTGCCTTAGACGAGGTGGAAAAACCGGATAAGCGAGGAAAGAAAGCTGTTGATAAGAAGGAAGCTACCGGAGAACCCTCAACTAAACCCTCTAAGTCAAACAAAAGAAAAACTGACAAGGGTGATTCCTCTGCTCCTAAGAAGCTCAAGAAAATGGCTCGTAGACACCTCACTTCTTCACCTTCACATTCAGACCCGAAGGAAGACCAGTCTGCAGGTGATGATGACGACGAGCAACACAAAGGTTCACCTAGGGGAAATACACCTCCTCGGTCTCCAACTCCTGAGATTGTCATTAATGATTCTGTTCCAACACCCCCTCCATCTCTACCCAAGACAACCGTTCAGCTCACAATTGCTCCACCACCACCTGTCATTTCTACACCAATTACTACCTCCCCATTACCACCACCTATTTTCTCCAACACAACCCTCACCTCTACACCAATCATCACTTCACCCATAGATTCTTCTGTCAACGTAAACACATTTGATGTGGGTATGAAGACTGAAGAACCTCCTAAAGTCATCACGGAGCCTCCTTCACCAACTCCTTTTAATGATTCTAATCCAGTTCTTGGAGGAGATGATTTTGAATTTGATTCTACATATTACAGTCCCTACCAAATTCCCAGTGAGGAAGATGAATATGCTCCAGCAACAAAGCAACACCTTGAAAGTGTTCATGAAAAGCTTGATAGCCTGCTTGCTTCAAAAACAAAGTATAACGATGTTGTTCTCAAAGCTTTCATGGATACAGCCCTGCACCAATATATAGAATCCATCGACAAGTGTACTGCTGCAATCGATGATTCTACTTCTCTATGCAAATGAGCCTCTGTTGATGTTAAAGATCTCATTCAGGACTCTAAGGTTTTTCTTGACTCTCTGAACGGTCATGCTGATTCCAATGCTGCCATGCTCACAGATTCCATTGATTCGCTTTCTCAATCTCTTCAAGTGGAGCAGACCAAGTTTGAAACAGTCATGTCTGACCTCTCTGCTGACAACAAGACTTTCTTGTCTTCCATCGACTCTCGGTTCGAAAAGCTCACTGTTGATCTTCTCATGGAACGACAACTCAAAGATGATCTTGCTCAACAGACGACAATCAATGCAGCGCAGCAGGCAACACTTGCCAAGGCTGAACATGAAATTGCCCTGTTGAAAACCGAACGGGCCGTTTTTCGCAGTTGTGTTGGGGATGTTCTGTCTTAGTTACATAATCTGCTTAAGGCTCATGATCCTATTCTCACGCTCATTATTCGCAACCATTTGACCTCCAAACTTCTTCCCTCTCTTGAGCTCTTACGAGAAATGAAGGGTGTTTCGGAGATAATTGGTCCTCCGCAACAAGCGGGAGAAGAGAAGCCACAACATATCCTTAAACCGAAGGTCAAAACCGAACCGTAGGATAATTTAGCTTCGGGTTCTGGCGTCAAAGAAAGGAAAAAGCGTGTTATTGGAGAAGATGATGAGGATGACGAAGATCAAGAAATTATTTCTGTGATCTTGAACCGAAAGAAAGAGAAGGAGGTGATAGATGAAACTCTTCAAGCAGCTAAGGAGGTTGAGGAAAAAGAAAAGAAGAAGAAAGAAGAGGATGATGCATTAAGTTGCAAGAAGGTGTTATTCCATTCCTGGATGAGAGAGACACTTATCAGGGAAGTGATAGAGTTTCGAAGCATCTACTGGCTGGAGGCTATAACTTCCTTTAACTGTGACAATACAAGGGACTCGCAGTTAGACATGTCGATTACTCGAAAGGCATTTTTTTTCACTGTTTTGAACCGATAGTTGATGTTCCTTCACCCCATCCTCGGGTCGACCGTGAACTTATAGATTTTTATCTTGAGTTCAGTTAACCTCAGTACCTGACCTGGAGTGCTCAGAAAATTACTGCGGTTAAGGTGCTGAAACCAACATCTAAGGGGAATTTCATCAATGTTTCTTTCAGGATAAACCGAGGTTCAAGTAATGCAGTTTCTATTATCTCCGTGGCAGATCTTCCTAACCTGAATCCTCATGATTGGATTCTGCTCTTCAATATCTTGCTTACTAATGCAACAGAGTATGAACCAATCTTAGGACATCTGAAAAGGATGTTGGCCTCTTATATTCATGAGGTGGCAATGATGGATCAAGAGGTGGCGAATGTTCTGAGGAAGAAACTGATGGTGAAGCCAACTGTGAAACCAGGGGATGTCAATAAAATGAATCTCGATCAGATTGATCCTGCTCATCTTACGGTGATGTTTACAAGAGCTAAAGGTGAAAGGTTCTTGTTTGCTCTGGTGGACAAACACTTGTTCTCAACTGATTTCCTGGAACACATCATCAATATTATTCATCGGTGCAAGGCGAATTCTAAGTCTGATAAGAAGAACTTCACAGACATGCTTCGGTGGTACATTACTTTTCGACAAACTCTTTTAGCCATCATATCGAACGTGTTCAAGACTATCAAGAATTCTGCTACAGATCGGTTGAAGTAAGCTCTCGGCTCCATTGACGCAAAGGGGGAGATTGTTGGGTTGATGTGTTGCGTCATGGGCTGTTCTTTGTATGTCAGTTTTGGGCCTGTCCAACTGTGATTATAGATTAGGGTTACGTACTATATATATAGTGCATGCATGTATGCCTTAGTACGATTAATTTATTATCTTTTGCATTCTAACCGTAAACACCTCTACAGACGAAGTTCTTAATCGAGCTCTTATGAGGTGTCAAAGTTTAATCATTCGACATCATTCAAACCATTCTTGTGTTCTTTATTATTTTACTACTTGAATCTATCGATCTTTAAAGAATATTATTCCAACAGTTTGCATATAAGATAGAGTCAAGAGGGAATATTTCTCAACCAGGAGGCTTATATGAAGGCCTTACATGCGAAGTTCGGAATGGTGGGAGATTTGGAGTTGAAGGTTCCAATGGCATTCGGAACGAAGCTAACACCAAATTTGGCATAAACCAAGAGCTGATATGACTCTCTATCGACAAACGATAGGCTCATTGATGTATCTAACTACTAGTCGTCCAGACATTATGTTTTATGTTTGCTACTGTGCCAGGTTTCAAGCAAATCCTCGCGAACCCCACATGACTGCTATGAAGAATGTCTTCAGATATCATAAATGAACCTCCTCACTCTAAATTTGGTACCCATCAAACTCGGGGTCCTTTGTGCAAGCATTCTCAGATGCTAATCTTGGAGGATGCGGTCTTGATTGGAAAAAATACAACTGGAGGATGTCAATTTCTTGATGTCAAACTCATCAGTTGGCAATCTAAAAAGCAAATATGTGTCTCTCATTCGACTGCTGAAGCTGAGTATATAGCAGCCGCCTCATGCACCTCGCAAGTCATTCGGATCCAAAGCCAACTAAGGGACTATGGGATAAATATGAAGTGAATCCCCTTATACTTCGATTCTGAAAGTGTAATTCGCGTTTTCCACAACCCAGTGCAACACTCCAAGACTAAACATATTGCACAGAGGTATCATTTCATTAAGGATCACGTGAAAGATGGCAATGTTGAAATTCACTTTGTGAGGTCTGCTGATCACTTGGCTGATATCTTTACAACGGTCTTACCTTAACAAACCTTCAATAGAATACATCAAGGATTAGGAAGGATTGAAGCTGAATTCGTTCCGAAGCTACCTTCGTAGCTGGTAAGAATTTGCTGTAAATGGGTCTGAACACTCGGAGTGGTTCGGAGTCTACTATTTACTCTGCGAATTGCTCTAAACGCTTGTAGTAGTTTGGAGTCAACTGTTCAACTGCAAATGGGTCCAAACGCTCGGAGTTACTCGCAATGCACTATTCATTCGGAGGTTCGGAACTTCATGTATCATTTGTATATTATGTTTTCTTAGGTCATTGTACACTTGCTTTTTCGTTTTTATTATTTTCTTTTTTATTTATTTTTTAGAAAATCAAAACTCAAAAATATTTTCTTTATTTTTTGTTTTTATTTCTTTTTAGAAAAACTTAAAATTACAAAAATATTTTTCTTAAATTATGTATTCAATTTCCTTTACAGAAAAATTAAATATACAAAAATATTTTCTATTTTTATTTCTTTTTCAGCAAAATACTAAAATACCAAAATTAAAAATATTTGAGCAGGATTGAAGGAACATATCATGATAATCTCAATTACGAATGATAGGGCAGGTATTTAATTCCTAATCTTTGCACTAGTTAAGTTTCCCTAGGAGCATGCTTTTGCATGTTGTCCGAAGCCTCTGTAACTCTAAGTTTGAAGCCTTAATGAATTGATAATACCAGTCATTTCTTCCCAATCAGGCTAATATTCACATAAGTCATTGAGCTACCTTATTCTTCTCATATTGACTTAAGAGTTGACTGCTTAGTCATTCGCATATAGCAAAGGTACATTTATACCTTTAGATCCACCTTTAACATTTCTCCATATCACATTTGATTT
Source organism: Lactuca sativa (assembly GCF_002870075.4). Lineage (NCBI taxonomy): Eukaryota > Viridiplantae > Streptophyta > Magnoliopsida > Asterales > Asteraceae > Lactuca > Lactuca sativa. The sequence goes on from NC_056626.2 coordinate 395,355,776, forward strand.
CATACTCATACCCTTGAGACTCTCACAAATTACCACTGAGGTTTACGGCTACACAATTTTTGTGTTAATGATCTTAAATTCGTTATCACTACAATTTGAGTCAAACCCAAAATCCATAACCATCTTTTGAATTGATGGTGAACAATTGACATGTTCTAGATTTTCCCCAAGGAATTGATGTGAATCCACATTTGTGGTTCGTACCTTGAAATCTCATTATTTTATTTTTGCGAGGTCTTAATGAAATGTTCTAGACCTAATACATTTCTTCCCATAAGATTCAGTTTTTATTTTTCTTGAGATTTCTATATTATCCATCCAGTTAGATATTTTCAAAGTATATTTGTTCTAATGGCTACACTAGTCAGAAAAGTACTTGTTCCGAATATTCGCACTTATGTTGAGTTTTGGAGCTTGGTTGAAGATGAAGCCACCCTTAAACCTAAATGAGAAGAAGTCTTTCACTTTTTCTCAACAAACAGGTGATCATAGTTCAACGGGATAGCACACAGACACTTTCGATTCTCTCTTGACTTCGAAGGAAGAGATCGTTGCCTAGGATCCAACTGTTTCATGTCTTTAATGACATCACTAGAATCTCTTAGATAACTTGCTTTATTTCTTTATCTTTGGCACACTCTTGCACGAAGATCCTTGTGATTTTCAAAAAGTCTGGTTCGTAGTTCTAATGATTACTTTCAGATTCGGAGAACAGGAAATAGTGAACTATTATGAATGGGCATGTGACAAACCGAAACTTCTACCTTGTACCTTAGTCAAATTCTATCAATGTTAAACTCGTTTCAACTACCTTTTAGCATTGTTTTCAGCCTGTTTGGATGATCTAAAGCCTTGTACAACCAAAGTTTGAATTAGGGATGGGTTGGCATTAGATTTAGGGTTGCAAAAAGGCCAAACACTCCATCAAAAGGAGTGTGTGGCCGCACACCCGAGTGTATGGCCGCACACCCGAGTGTATGGCCGCACACGCATCCTCCAGTCACACACTCATCCCTATTTATATAGAGTGACCCCTTCACTCATTCCTTTCATTTTGCTACACTCTACTTTCTCTCTCTACTTTATCTCTCTAGAAACTTCATCCAAGAACACTATAAGGGCCTTAAGAACGTGAAGAATTCCATCATTTAGCTTGTTATATAGGTAAAACACCTAAATCTAAGCCTGAAACTATTCATGTTCTTCGTGTTCTTCATCATTTGAAGGTGTACGGCCACACACCTTCATAAGCTGGCCGTACAAACCCTAAAAACCCTCCAAAGTGAGATTTTTGGCCCTCTATCTCTTAGTTGGACTTGATTTGAGCCTTGAAACACTTGAAAATCGAGGTTTGGAGCATAAAAGAAGAGTGTACGGCCGTACACTCCCGTGTGCAGCCGCACACCCACCCTGGCCGTACATTCCAGCCGCACACACCCCCCGTACAGCCATACACTCCTGTATGCAACCGCACACACAACGTAGCCGCACACACCTTAAAGGTGGCCATACATCCACCTCATGCTATCCTTTAGGGCTCTAACACTTAGTACAAGTAGTCCCAAGTTCCTAGAGTGGTTCTCCATCACATTTAATGGTGAAATACCTCCATTTGACTCCTTTATGTGTCATTGCATGTAATTTAGGATCAAATCGTGTTCAAAGCTTCACTAGAGCATCCAGCGTTTTGTGTCGATCCTTCATTCAAATCACCCGAGGTGAGTTCATACCCCTATGTTTTTCCGAGTTTTTCATGTTTTCAGGGGGGGGATACAAGCAAAAGTACAAGGAAACTTGTGCTCAAATATATTATTTTGTTTAAGATAATTATATTTACAGTATGTTTTTAAACACGGAAAACAGTTTTACTAACCGCTTAAGAAATCAACACGTAGAAATAGTTTTCAAAACTTGAACAATGAACTTGTGAATCATGTAGTAAAATGTATTATTTTATAAAGGATTCATGCAAATCATAAACAAGATTTTCTGTATTATTACTTGTAAATTTGTTAGGCTAAGTTTAAGACGCGTCGTTGGTAACACTCCCACAGAATCAGAGTGTAGGACTAGCACTTGCGACCAGAGTCTCTTGTAGGGAGAGCGTGGCTGTTGTGTATAGATCTATACGGGACTGACAATCCCGCACCTCAATGCTAGTTACAGTCGAACCGGTAGGTCTGCGGGTGAGAAAGTCATTAAGGATATAGGCCTTTGCGGGCTATATCCAGTCAGTTATGGTCATGAAACTCAAAACTTAGGTAGCAGAGATTTACTTTTGTAATAATGAATCAAGTGAACTAACCTCAAAGTAATAAACGATTAATTACTGGAGGGTATTAATAATAATATCTTCAGGACTTAGTTCATCATGGTTTTATTTTATTTAGTGTTTAAGACTAATATACTTCTCTGGGTGTAACCATGGTTTTTAAAAGAAAACTGCTTTTATAAACACGAGTATGGTAGATACTTGCAAACCTCAGTTTAAAACGGATAATCAACCATCAACCTTTAGGGAAAATATAGGATTTTCCCGGGATAAACCGAATACTCAAAACGGACTGTTTACAACCAACGGATATTCATATTCATTCCACAACTCTTTGGATTGTGCATATCTTGTACGAATCTGGAAGTCATGGAATGAATGGGTTTTCAAACACGCTTTTCATCAGGAAATATAGGATTTTCTTGAGGAACACTTTTCAAAAGGATTCAAAGAACATTTTTCCACCAAAACTAAATGCTTATGAACTCACTAGCTTTATGCTGATATTCTTCAAAACTACTAGTTTTCTCAGGTAATCAGTAGACAGGTACTTCTTAAATTAGAGGAGCCGAAGCAATAAGAGTCATGTTTTTTCTATATTTTACCTATTTTACATGTATTTAAAACAAGTTTCAAACCGATGTAAACACTTTTTATGATTGTATTCAATGTTTGGTTGTGTTTACTATGCTTGCTATACAAATGTTGTGGTACTACACATGACGTCCTCCACCCCGGAACGATTCTGCCATCATGGGTTCGGGGTGTGACAGATTGGTATCAAATCCCTTGTTTATAGCGAACTAAGTATACCGAACCTTACTTGGTATACAACTATAAATATTAATGGGCCTAAGTGCTCTAAACTAAAAAGTATACTTTCAAAAATACAAGTATTTTTATATAAGTATTCCCGAGTATCAGAATCTGTGTCGTAAGTAGAACGAAACAAAAGTATTTGGATATTGGACATTGTGGTTAAACCTGGGCAGTTATGTAATCATGTCTAGGGTCAATATACCTTGATTAACTATATTCATTTGAGACATGACCAACATGTGTTTGGGAGTGACTATGGTGTTGCAACAAGCCTAAAAACTTACCAAAACATCTCACATAAAAGACTATAGGAGTATTTTAGCTAGAGCCAAACTCAGTATATAGAATCACTCTAAGTGTTGCTACCTCTTCTTTCCTAAGCGATAACTTACTTGCATTAGTAACCTTCCTGTGCTTATCTCTGGGTAGAACACTTTTATCATTAGGATGAAATATATCTCAAGGACTTACCATCGTCTTCTTCCTGATTGCTTCTGGAGAAAGATGCCTCCTCGACCAAGACCCAACAGAAGGGACAACACTCCGCCACCACCACCACCTCCTCAGTTTGACCTCGTCATGTTCCTGGCAGCAGTTACCGCCATTGTAACCGCAGCAATGGCACAAGTAAAATTTGGTGGGGCTGGAGGTGGAACCAATCCGCAATGACAAGACGGAATTCAAGGACATCAAAAGGAGTGTTCCTACAAGGACTTCATGACTGCAAAACCCAAGTCCTTCGATGGAAACGGAGGAGTCGTCGCTCTGACTCGATGGTTCAAGAAGATCGAATCCATCTTCAAAATTTGTGCTTGTTCCGAAGAAAACAAGGTGAAGTGCGCCGCCTGCACCTTCACCAACAGAGCCTTGACCTAGTGGAATGGTCGAGTCAAAACCCTAATCCTACCGGTGGCTAATGCCATGGGTTGGGAAAGACTGAAGGAACTCATGCTTGCAGAATACTGTCCGAGGGGCGAAGTGCAAAAGTTGGAGCACGAACTTTGGAACTTGAAGATGAAGGGTTCTGACATCGCCGCCTACACTGCTAGGTTTTGTGACTTGGAATTCCTCTGTCCGGGATTGGTCACCATAGAAAGCAAGAAAATCGAGAGGTACATCTGGGGGCTGACACAACCAACCAAAGGAAATGTCTTGGCTACGAGGCTGACCACATTTTAGAGTGCCAAGGATCTGGCTCAGACTCTGATTGATCACGGAGTCGATCTTGCCGAGGTGACGATTCCTCCTGCACCACAGAAGGAGAGTATTGGGAAGAAGAGATTTCGAAACAAACGCAAGGTCCAGTCCTCTCAGGAGCCCTCCATGAAACAACAAATAGTGGCAGTCCACGCTGCTACTACTCCTGCTGTAGTCCCTATTACTCCAACAAACCCCAGTCGCTACGCTGGAAAACTACCTCTGTGCAATAAGTGCAACTACCATCATCAGGGACAGTGCCGGGAGATATCATGCACCAACTGTGGCAAGAAGGGACATACAACTCGATTTTGCAAAGGACCAGTCTCACCAACCAATCAAGCTCCTGGGGCGGGCGCTGGCCAAGCCTGTTATGGTTGTGGAAAGGTGGGGCACTTCAAGAGAGATTGTCCCAAGGCAACAACGGGTGGCAATGCAGGAAGGGTGCTGGCAATGGGCTAGGAGGAAGCGGTCGTTGATCCTACCGTTGTTACGGGTATGTTCCTCCTTGACAACAGTCATGCATGCATTCTTTTCGATTCTGGTGCGGAGGAGTTTTGTTAGCCATGCATTCAAACATCTAATCAAATGTAAATCCCAACCTTTAACCGAAACGTTCACCGTCGAGATGGCTAATGGAAAGAAAGAGAGCGAGAACGATATATTCATAGGCTGTACCCTTACCTTAGGAAATCATTCCTTTCCTATCAATCTTATGCCTGTATCTATTAAGAGTTTCGATGTCATTATCGGTATAGATTGGTTGAGCCCCAATCATGCTGATATCCATTGTTTCAAAAACCTATCCGCCTCATCCTTCCCTCTGGCAAAGCCCTTATGATTTATGGTGATAAACTCAGTTCAAACCTTTGTGTCATATCGTGCGTCAAAGCTCAGAAGTACCCGCAGAAGAAATGCCATGCGTTTCTAGCTCATGTTGTTAATGAGACACAAGAAGGTAAAGACCTCGAGAGCATCCCCCAATTCTACAACATTCCTGATGTCTTCCCTGAAGATCTCCCAGGCATTCCTCCCGAGCATCAAGTCGAGTTTCGCATCGACTTGATCCCCGGAGCTACTCCTGTAGCTAAGTCTCCTTACCATTTAGTGTCAGCGGAAATGCAGGAATTATCCAGCCAACTCAATGAGCTGATCAGCAAAGGATTCATAAGGCCAAGTTCCTCACCCTGGGGAGCTCCGATCTTATTTGTGAAAAAGAAGGATGGATCCTTTCGGATGTGCATTGACTACCGAGAGTTGAATAAGTTGACCATCAAGAACCAATATCCCTTACCCAAAATCGACGATCTCTCCGACCAACTTCAGGGATCCAGTTATTTCTCAAAGATCGATCTAAGATCAGGGTACCATCAGTTGCGAGTTCACGAGAATGATGTGCCCAAGACAACATTCCGAACTCGCTATGGACACTACGAGTTTGTAGTAATGTCCTTTGGTCTGATCAATGCACCGGCAGTATTCATGGACCTGATGAATCGAGCGTGCCACCCTTTCTTAGACAAGTTCGTGATTGTGTTCATCGAAGATATACTTGTCTATTCGCAGAGTGAGAACGATCATAAAAAGGATTTGAGGCATGTGCTAGAAACCTTAAGGGTTGAGAAGCTATATGCAAAATTTTCAAAATGTGAGTTCTGGATCAGGAAGGTGAATTTCCTTGGTCACATGGTTAGCAAAGAAGGCATACACGTGGACCCTTCCAAGATCAAAGCGATAGAGAATTGGTCTGCACCGAAGACGCCCACAGAAATCCGAAAATTCTTGGGTCTCGCTGGCTATTATCGTAGATTTATCCAGAATTTCTCCAGAATTGCCAAACCCTTAACCACTCTGACTCAGAAAGGCATACCCTTCTATTGGAGTGAGAAGCAAGACACTTCGTTCCAAATGTTGAAGCGGGCCCTATCCAGCGTACCTATCTTGTCCCTGCCTAAAGGTACGGAGGACTTTGTTGTCTACTGTGATGCATCTAATCAGGGCCTAGGATGTGTGCTCATGCAGCGAGGAAAGGTCATCGCCTACGCCTCGAGACAGTTGAAAATGCACGAGGTCAATTACACAACTCACGATTAGAGTTGGGAGCCGTAGTCTTTGCGTTAAACATCTGGAGACATTATCTCTATGGAACCAAGTGAACTATCTTCACTGACCATAAAAGTTTGCAGCATATCTTTGACCAGAAGGAGCTAAACATGAGACAACGGCGATGGGTTGAGCTACTCAGTGATTAAGAATGCGAAATCCGCTACCATCCCGAAAAGGCCAATGTGGTGGCAGATGCCCTCAGCCAAAAAGAGTACTCAGGTCGTAGAGTGAAGGCACTGACCATGACTATCCATTCCCATTTATCCGCACAAATCAAGGAGGCTCAGCTGGAAGCCTTAAAACCAGAGAACATGTCGGGTGAAGCCTTGAGAGGAATGGAAAAGAACCTAGAGATCAAGGGAGACGGAGTCTATTATTTCATGGACCGGATTTGGACCCCAAAGTTTGGTGGTTACAGAGAGGTTATAATGAACGAAGCTCACAAGACTAGATACTCCATTCATCCAGGTTCGGACAAGATGTACCTCGATCTCAAGAAACTGTATTGGTGGCCAAACATGAAAGCAGAGATCGCTACCTTCGTGGGCAAGTGCCTGAATTGTGCCATGGTGAAGGTCGAATATCAAAAGCCCTCGGGTCTACTCCATCAGCTAGAGATACCTGAGTGCAAGTGGGAAAGGATAACGATGGATTTTATCACTAAGTTACCCAGATCTCCGAGTGGGCACGATGCCATCTGGGTAATTGTCGATCGGTTGACGAAGTCCGCCCACTTCCTACCAATCAAAGAAAACTTCAAGATGGAGAGACTCACACGAATCTTCATTCAAGAGATAGTTCGCCTTCATGGGGTACCTGTATCCATTATCTTCAACCGAGATAGCAGGTTTACCTCAAGATTCTAGCAATCACTACAGAAGGCTCTTCGAACTAAATTGGATATGAGCACGGCTTATCGTCCGCATACTGATGGACAGAGTGAGAGAACAGTTCAGACCTTGGAAGATATGTTGAGAGCCTGCGTCATCGACTTCGGCGCGTCATGGGACACTCATCTTCCTTTGGTCGAATTTTCCTACAACAACAGCTACCATACCAGCATCAAGGCTGCGCCGTTTGAAGCCCTCTATGGTCACAGGTGCAGATCCCCTCTGTGTTGGGCTAAAGTGGGTGACATGCAGCTAGTCAAGGGTCAAGTCCCCGACAGCACTCTCACTGGTCTTGAGATTATCCGAGAGATGACTGAAAAGATCATGCAAATCCGAGAATGACTGAAAGCCTCACGAGATAGACAAAAGGGCTATGCCGATAAACGACGAAAATCGTTGGAATTCCAAGTCGGTGAGCGCGTCATGATACGCTTTGGAAAGCATGGAAAGCTAAACCCAAGGTACATTATGCCATTCGAGAACCTTGCTAGGATCGGCCCCGTAGCATTCAAACTCCAGTTACCCCGAGAACTCAGCAATGTCCATCCTGTCTTCCACGTATCGAACCTAAAGAAGTGCCTGTCCGACGAGACACTTGTGATTCCTCTCGACAAGATCGATCTGGACGAAAGTCTACATTTTGTGGAAGAACCTGTTGAAATCATGGACCGTGAAGTCAAACGTACCACGCAAAGTCGCATCCCGATAGTGAAGGTCCGTTGGAATGCCAAGCGGAGTCCTGAATTCACTTGGGAGCACGAAGATTCAATGAAGCAGAAGTATCCTCATCTCTTTCCAAGTTCATGATTGTACTCTATTCTTGAATTTCAGGATAAAATTCCCTCTAACGGGGGGATGATGTAACAACCCAAAACTTCTACCTTCTACCTTAGTCAAATTCTATCAATGTTAAACTCGTATCAACTACCTTTTAGCATTGTTTTGAACCTGTTTGGATGATCTAAAGCCTTGTACAACCAAAGTTTGAATTAGGTATGGGTTAGCTTAAGATTTAGGGTTGCAAAAAGGCCAAACACTCCATCAAAAGGAGTGTGTGGCCGCACACCCGAGTGTATGGCCGCACACATGAGTGTCTGGCCGCACACATCAGTGTGTGGACGCACACCCGAGTGTATGGGCGCACACACAAGTGTGTGGCCACACACCCGAGTGTATGTCCGCACACACGAGTGTGTGGCCGCACACCCATCCTACAGTCGCACACTCATCCCTATTTATATAGGGTGACCCCTTCACACATTCCTTTCATTTTGTTGTACTTTACTTTCTCTCTCTACTTTGTCTCTCTGAAAACTTCATCCAAGAACACTCTAAGGGTCTCAAATACGTGAAGAATTCCATCATTAAGCTTGTTATACAAGTAAAACACCTAAATCTAAGCCTGAAACTCTTCATGTTCTTGGTGTTCTTCATCACTTGAAGGTGTACGGCTGCACACCTTCATAACGTGGCCGTACACACCTCAAAAACCCTCAAAAGTGAGATTTTTGGCCCTCAATCTCTTAGTTAGATTTGGTTTGAGCCTTAAAACACTTAAAAATCGACGTTTGGAGCATAAACGAAGAGTGTATGACCGCACACTCCCGTGTGCAGCCGCACACACCCCCTGTATGGCCGCACACTCCTGTGTGCAACCGCACACACAACCTGGCCGTACACACCTTAAAGGTGGCCATACACCCATCTCATGCTATCCTTTAGGGCTCTAACACTTAGTACAAGTAGTCCCAAGTTCCTAGAGTGGTTCTCCATCACATTTAGTGGTGAAATACCTCCATTTGACTCCTTTATTTGTCATTGCATGTAATTTAGGATCAAATCGTGTTCAAAGCTTCACTAGAGCATCCAGCGTTTCGTGTCGATCCTTCATTCAAATCACCCGAGGTGAGTTCATACCCCTATGTTTTTCCGAGTTTTTCATGTTTTTAGGGGGGGGGGGAATACAAGCAAAAGTACAAGGAAACTTGTGCTCAAATATATTATTTTGTTTAAGATAATTATATTTTCAGTATGTTTTTAAACACTGAAAATAGTTTTACCAACCGATTAAGAAATCAACACGTAGAAACAGTTTTCAAAACTTGAACAATGAACTTGTGAATCATGTAGTAAAATGTATTATTTTATAAAGGATTCATGCAAATCATAAACAAGATTTTCTGTATTAATACTTGTAAATTTATTAGGCTAAGTTTAAGACGCGTCCTTGGTAACACTCCCACGGAATCAGAGTGTAGGACTAGCACTTGTGACCAGAGTCTCTTGTAGGGAGAGTGTGGCTGTTGTGTATAGATCTATACGAGACTGACAATCACGCACCTCACTGCTAGTTACAGTCGAACCGGTACGTCTACGGGTGACAAAGTCAGTAAGGATACAGGCCGTTGCGGGCTATATCCAGCCAATTATGGTCATGAAACTCAAAACTTAGGTAGTAGAGATTTACTTTTGTAATAATGAATCAAGTGAACTAACCTCAAAGTAATAAACGATTAATTACTGGAGGGTATTAATAATAATATCTTCAGGACTTAGTTCATCACGGTTTTCTTTTATTTAGTTTTTAAGACTAATATACTTCTCTGGGTGTAACCAGGGTTTTTAAAAGAAAACTCCTTTTATCAATACGAGTATGGTAGCTATTTGCAAACCTCAGTTTAAAACGGATAATCAACCATCAACCTCTAGGGAAAATATAGGATTTTCCTGGGATAAACCGAATACTCAAAACGGACTGTTTACAACCAACGAATATTCATATTCATTCCACAACTCCTTGGATTGTACATATCTTGTACGAATCTGGAAGTGATGGAATGAATGGGTTTTCAAACACGATTTTCATAAGAAAATATCGGATTTTCTTGAGGAACACTTTTCAAAAGGATTCAAAGAACATTTTTCCACCAAAACTAAATGCTTATGAACTCACCAGCTTTATGCTAATATTCTTCAAAACTGCTTGTATTCTCAGGGAATCAGTAGACAGGTACTTCTTAAATTAGAGGAGCCGAAGCAATAAGAGTCATGTTTTTTCTATATTTTACCTATTTTAGATGTATTTAAAACAAGTTTCAAACCGATGTAAACACTTTTTATGATTGTATTCAATGTTTGGTAGTGTTTACTATGCTTGCTATACAAATGTTGTGGTACTACACATGACGTCCTCCACCCCGGAATGATTCCGCCATCACGGTTTCGGGGTGTGCCAAGGCATATCTGAATCGTCAAAACTTATGGGATAAGATTACAATTTTGAAGCGTGAAGATTTCAAAATTAGCTGAAATCATGCTGCATGACATATGCCAACCTATGATGCCTTTTTAGGTGCTTTTTCAAGGATATGGAGCGCCAATTGCCGGTTTTCTCTCCCCATTAATTACGTATATAAGGAAATTCAAAGCGTTATTCTCATTCACCGCTTTCAAAGAATTTCTACTTCCGGCACAAGCAAACATTTCTATCTTTACTGTTCATCGTCTTCTCCATTGACTTTTATGGCTGGTTCATCAGAAACTCCATCTACCGCCGATCAGACTACTTCATCAAGGCTTCTAGGCATCAAGGCTAAACAGAATCTCATTTTGGACCTTGATCCATCCAAGTATGACGCCTTTCTCCAACCATTGATCGAATGCCTCAGATACTCTCTTTTAGCTACTACACTATCAAAGACAGAGAATGTTCTTTTGGCTCTTCTATCTAAAGCTTAATTTCCTGCTTGTTATGAAGAAAGTGGTGCTATTATTACTTTCAAGCTTGGTAATCAACAAACATCCATCGCCAAGTCCAAATTCGGTCAACTAATGGGGTTTCCCTCTGCTAGGGATTTGGTCGATCCTGAATCAATCTCCTCTTTTACTATTCTGAAGATGTTCTACTAGATGGGCTACAGTAACTATCCTGTGATTCTCTCCAAGTTCAAGAAGCCCAACCTTCCTCCCATTTGGAATGGGATCTTGTCACACCCCCGAACCGTCAAAAAAACAACGGCGGAAACGTCCAGGGGCGGGTAACGTCATACGTAGTACCACAACAATCGTATCATAGCAATCAAAGTAAACATAACCATTACATTACAATATGAATATTTACATCTGTTTTGAGAACATAGTTTGCACATAATAGTATATAGCAAAAGATAAAGACGAGACTCCAAAAAAATGCTCCGTCTTCTCCAAAAGCTGGCAAAGTACCTGTCTATCGTTGCCCTGAGAATACAAGCGGTTTTGAAAACGTATCGGCATAAAGCTGGTGAGTTCATAAGCATGTTCTTGTGTATTGAAAACTAGTCACTGAATTTGTATAAATGGTTTCTTTCCATTATAAGCAAAATGTCGTTTGTATCGAAAACCATTATTAACAAGTTCTAAAATATGTATGCATGTTTTCCAAGAAAATCCAATATTTTCTAACATGTTTGTTGGTTTCTGTTATGAAAAGTATGTCCTGTTCGAAAACCCTGGCTACCACCAGTATGTACTGTAGTTTTATTTCTTAAAATAAAACCAAAGGTTGTGTCCGTGGAATACCTCCAGTAAGTAGATAGGTAGTTTTATTACTTAAAATAAAACCAAAAGTTGTGTCCCTGGAATACCCTCCAGTAAGTAGATAGGTAGTTTTATTAGTTAAAATAAAACCATAGAAGAAAGGAATCCCGTAAACAAAGGTTAGTTTTATACATATTGTAAGTCGTATAACCATACTAATATGACCGGTGACCTCTTTGATGTTTCTTCAGGCGTCGTACGATTACAAAATTTGTCACCCCAGGCGTTCCCGCCTAATTGTAGCTAACAGTTCAGGTGTGGGATTGTCGGTCCCGAATAGATCTATTCACAAATTTCATGCTCTCCCTCTAGGAGACTCTGGTTATACTACCAGTGAGGATTTATTGGTACCCCGAGGGGCATAACGAAGATAAGTCTCACAATCCTGTAATAACTAGTTTACGTGTGGTTCGGTTGTTCTCGAGTTTGAAATCGTTTGTAACGGTGTAGAGTATAAATAATTATACACAAAATAATTATTTAGCAAGATACTCTAGTTTTGTATTCATAGTAATGGATAAACTAAATCTGACATAGTTTATATGCCTGACTTTTCATGAAGTTTTGAATCTGTAAGACTGGTAATGAAATCCCAAGCTATACCCATTATAGTTTGAATGGTTGCTACGTTCATGTACGGTTTTGAGAACTATGCAATTATAATTAGAAAACATCCCTTATGCTGCGCATATTACAAAAAGGATAATTGTATCTAAATGTTTTATATAAAACCATTGTAATTACATCAATTTTTAAGTTATGAAAACCTTTATGTTAAGCTTGTATTCCCCTTCCCCCTGAAAACATGAAAAACTCGGAAAAGTGTAGGGGTATGAACTCACAGTTTAACGTAGGATTCGAGTGTATGATCGATATGAGTGCTGAGTTTCAACTGATGTTTCGTACACAAGTGGACCTTATAATTCATATGGTAACACATATATGTATTAGTTTAGGGTATATCATGACTAAACATGATGGGAAACCACCCTAAAGACTTGGAAACGCTTGTCGGGACCCTATATGATCAAATAAGGGAGGTGTACGACCATTTGAGTGATTGTCTGGCCAGGGTGTGCGGCCTGACTGTGTGTGGGGCTGCACATAGAAGTGTGCGTCCATACAGAGTGTGTGTGCCGCCGTACATAGGAGTGTGCGGCCGTACACTCCTCATCTGTGCCTGAAAAGTCAATTTTGAGGTGTTCTAGTGCTAATACCAAGTCCAACTTGTAAATGGAGGCCAGACTCTTCAGTTTGGAGAGTTTTAGTGTGTGTGCGGCCACCTTATGAAGGTGTGTGGCCGTACACCTTCAAAGGATGAAGAACATGAAGAACACTATGAGTTTTAAGCTTATATTCAGGTGTTTTACCAATATAACAAGTTGATTGATGGGGTGGTTCACAATCTTGAGCCCCTTAAAGTGTTCTTGGATGATGTTACTAGAGAGAGAAAGTAGAGAGAGAGAGATTAGGGTGCAGCAAAAATAGGAAAAGAGTGAATGAAGGGGTGTATCCTCCAATATATAGGGTCGGGTGTGAGGCTGGAGGGTGTGTGCGGCTAGGTGTGTGGCCGCACACACCTTCTTTGGTGTGTTTGGCCCGATTTTGTGATGTTACACACTTTCTAACCCTTCTTAAGACTCATATCTAGGTTATACTAAACCTAGAGCACTCATATGGACCCACAATTTCGTTAAAAGATGATAAATTCGAGTTTAATAGTGATATACGGACCAATTGCACAAGATAAAAGTTTCGGGATGTCACATCATCCCCCCGTTAGAGGGAATTTCGTCCCAAAATTCAAGAATAAATATAAAGATCATTGATTTGGAGAAAGATGAGGGTACTTCTGTTTCATTGAATCCTCGCGCTCCCAAGTGAATTCAGGTCCCCGCTTGGCATTCCAGCGAACCTTCATTATCGGGATGCGGCTTTGCTTTGTTCGTTTGACCTCTCTATCCATGATTTTGACTGGTTCTTCCATAAAATTTAGGTTCTCGTTGATTTCAATCTCATCGAGTGGAACTGTAAGGGTTTCATTGGACACACATATCTTAAGGTTCGAGACGTGGAAGATGGGATGTATGTTACTAAGCTCTTGAGGTAATCGGAGTTTGTAGGCTATGGGACCAATCCTAGCAAGGATTTCGAATGGTCCTATGTACCTTGGATTTAGCTTTCCACGTTTTCCAAAGCGTATCATGCCTTTCGAAGGCGAGACCTTTAGCAGAACACGGTCTCCGACCTGGAATTCCAAGGGTTTTCGTCGTTTATCATCATAGCTCTTTTGTTGATCTCGTGAGGCCTTTAGTCATTCCCGGATTTGTATGATCTTTTTAGTGGTTTCGTGGATGATTTCTGGACCAGTGAGAGAGCTATCAGGGACTTTCCCCTTGGCTAGCTGTGTGTCGCCCACCTCAGTCCAACACAGAGGGGATCTGCACTTGCGGCCATAAAGGACTTCAAAAGGTGCAACCTTGATACTGGTATGATTACTATTGTTTTAGGAGAATTTTGTTGGATTAGTGTCTAAGGCTATAACTATATTTGGTAAGTACTTGACCCGGTTGAGCATGGTCCTTTTGGGTTGCCTTCACCATAGCAACTTGACAGGATGATTTATAATGAGAGAAGAAATATTATTAATATATTATGAGAATAATATAAGGAATAATATTATTATTTGATTAATATAAGTCATAAATTAATTAAGAATTAATTTGGTGACTTAAAGAGGTTAATTGAATAAAGTGGCATAAACTGTCAAATGTGTGATAGTTGTATTTTGGGCTATGAATCTTTATTGATGAGAAAGTGGACGATTTTAGGGTTTGGAGAAGCCTAGAAATCATCCAAGGCCTAGTCCATAGGGATTATTGGATTGCTTAGGGCCTAAGTTATTCAATTAGGGTTTAAGGTGTAACCCTAGTAGCCAATAGTATATATAGACCCTTAGGGTGGAGGAAATCAGCACTCTTGCATCTCAAGAAACCCTAGAGCCAATTTTTCTCACCCTCTCTCTCTATCTCTATTATCATCCTCTTGCTAGTTGGTGTTTGTAAGCCATTATAGGAGTGACAATTGTGACTCTAAGCTCCAAAGACAAGAAGATTCAAGCAAGCAATTCAAGGTATTCCTTTATAGATGATTTCATATGTTATAATTTGAATGTTTACACTAGATCTATCAATAGAAGTCTTGGATACATTGCATGTTAAATTAGAGAAACCTAGATCCAAGCATTAGGGTTTGCATGTGCACATAGGAAAGTTCTTATGGCTTAAACCAATCAGTGGTATCAGAGCCTTGATTGGTTTCTATTGAAATGATGCATTGGTTGATTGCTTGTTCATTGTGAAATTCGATTTTTGTCCATCTGCCTGATGAACACGGCAAGTTCCATAGTGGACTCGGCGAGTAGGCCTCAACGCGGCGAGTCCATTGTGGTACTCGGCGAGTTCGAGCGTCAGAAGGAGCTAGTTTCGGGATTTCTTGCTGTTTTTCTTATGGAAACTTGCCTTAATCTTTATGGGTCAATAAAATTTGAATTTTAACATATATGTGAGTATATTCTTGACCTAACTAAAGATATTTACCAATTAGTTGAATAATAATTTCCTTGTATGATATTAATTGATTATTGTTTATTAAATTGGTGAATTGTTTTGCAAGAAACATTTAAATAAATCAAATATGGATAATTATGAGATTAAATGGTTAATTTAAATTATTTGTTATTTGATCCCTTATGTTTTGAAAAGTTTAAAACTTGTCCTCAAGTTTTGAAATTTAAGTTTTGTGATTAAAAGTTTAATTTGGATAATTTAAATTTCAAACCCTAGAATTTTACAAGTTTAAAATTCAACCATATAATAATATAATATTACAAGACTTATATATATATATATATATATATATATATATATATATATATATATATATATATATATGTATGTATGTATAATTAAAATGCTAGTCTTACCGTTAGTATGCCTCATTTACGAAGTCGGTCTATAAGGTGGGTATAAGGTTGCTGCCTATAAAATGGCGCTTAATGGGTGTACACTCACACCCACCGCTTGCTTGATCGGTGGAGGGTCGTTAGCCGAACGGGTAGGATAGGGCAACCCTATCTCCTCATTAAAAGTATAATATTGAAATACAAAGTAACTACATGTTTTTCAAATTCCCAATCCTACTTACTTTAGGAAAAGTGAATTGATGCGAACCCATGAAATTACACTTTACACCCTTACTAAGAAGTTAATGGAGCGCGTGTGGTTTACCGGCACACTAATTGGTTCTAAGCAAAGGTGGAAAAGGGTGATTCATTTTTTATCATAGTTCGGTGGAGTGTGTGGGGTTTACCGGCAAATCGAATAGGTGATAGTGACAATGATGGCACCGTATAGATTTGCATGGTTATTCACACCCACTTTGTGATCCTCGGCATCCCAGTCACAAACGAGAGGCGCATATCGAGATTTAAACATGCCATTGAAAAGTTCAATGAATCTCATCGAAATCTAGGAATTCTAAATGCACTTAAAACTTAAGGTTATGTTTTCATGGTGGAGAATTAGTGAATCGTCATTCACTTACCTTCAAATTGTTTGCACGTTAGATTACGACATCCCTTTTCTAATGTATAAATAATGTTGTTAGATCCTAACCCTAATTTTCATATTGGGTGATAATTAGGGATTCAATTCTAATCAAACTTTGTCTTTTCTACTTGTAGACGTCGAGCGCAAACAACGCTACTGCTAGCTCGTTCACGTTAATGAGCCTTTGCCAAAAGGTGACTTTTGATGGAACGAACTTTAGCGAATGGATAAGATACATTCGCATGATTGCTTGCTACGAGGACAAGGAGTATGTCCTTGACGAGAAGTTCGAAAAGATCAATCCAGAAATCTCTACTCCAGCTGAAATGACTGCTTTTGAGACTCATGAGCGTGATGCAACGAAAGTTCATTGCATCATGATAGCCACAATGAACGTCGAATTCCAAAAGCCTTATGAGGACATGTATCTGTACGAGATGCATTAAGACTTATTGGAGAGATACCATCAAAACGCGAGGCAGGAGCGTTACGAGATCTTCACTAACATGATCACTACTAAAATGGGAAGTGGAGAATCTCTAGCCGTACACTTGCAAAAGATGCAAAGGTATGTCGATCGACTTCACAAGTTGAATGTCGACTTTGGGGAAGACTTGGCTATCGACCTGGTCCTTCACTCCTTGCCTCCGTGTTACAACCAATTTAGGATGACCTACCATATGAACAAGGAAGAGGTCACCCTAAGCAAGCTCCAAGGGCTCCTAAGGGTTGCTGAGAGCAACCTTAAGGACAAGTCTGTTGCACAAACTCCCAATCCACCCGTTGCTCCTGTTTTGGCTATATGGCAGGGAAGGGGCAAAAAGAGGAAGGCTCAGTCAAAAAGCCACCGCAAGGGAAATTCCCGAGATGGTTCCTCTTCTAGTGGGGCCAAGGTTGATCCTGCTAAACCCAACCCTAACCCGAAGGAGGCAGAGTGCCATCATTGCCACAAAATAAGGCATTGGAAGAGAAGCTGCCCGGAATATCTGCAGGCCATCAAGGATGGAAATATCAAGCCATCTTTTGCAGGTATATACACAATTAAATCTAGTAATTCATCCCACACTATTTCTTGGGTTCTTGACACAGGATGTGGTTACCACATTTGTTCTGATTTACAGGGACTAGGAAAAACTAGAGATGTGGAGCTCGGAAGAAAAAATCTAATCATGGGGAACAGAAGATCGTCGCCTGTTACCAAGATTGGAGTGTATTCTTTAGTGTTTAGTAATGGATTGAATTTAGATTTAAATAATTGTTGCTACTAGCCAAATATGGCAAGAAACATCATTTCTTTTCATGGGTTGTTTAAACAAGGATTTAGATATTCATTTAATAATATGAATGGTTCTATTTATGCTTATCTAAATGGTGTTTTATACTTTGAAGCAATGCCTTGTAATGGAATTTATGAAACTGTTATGGTTGTAGATAACCTAGGAAATGATGTGTTGTGTATGGATTCTTCCAATAGTATGGATAGAGCATCCTTGAGGCATTGTCGTCTTGGACATGTCAACAAGAAGCGCATAGCCCAACTCCAAAAGGATGGAGTGTTGGAGTCATTCCACCTTAGGGAAGATGACACATGCGAATCTTGTTTACTTGGAAAGATGACCAAGTCACCCTTCACTGGCACATGTGAAAGGGGTGAGGGTTTATTGGACCTCATACATACCGATGTATGTGGACCCTTTAGATCCACCACAAAGGATGGGAACCGCTTCTATGTGACTTTTACCGATGATTATAGTAGATATGGGTATATTTACTTAATCAAGCACAAGTCAGAAACGTTTGAAAAGTTCATAGAATTCAAACATAAAGTGGAGAATTAATTGGGCAGGAAAATCAAGATGCTTCGATCCGATCGAGGAGGAGAGTACCTAAGTCTTGAATTCCACGACTATCTCAAAGAATGTGGAATAGTTTTGCAATTGACGCCACCTAGGACACCGCAGTTAAATGGTGTGGCAGAAAGGCGTAATCGAACCTTGTTAGACATGGTTCGTTCTATGATGAGTCGTGCTTCACTACCTATCTCATTCTGGGGGTATGCCTTAGAGACTGCCGCCCATATCCTTAACCGAGTCCCTACTAAGAAGGTTGCCAAAACACCTGACGAAATGTGGACAGGGAAAGCTCCCTCGTTGGCACAAATCAAGGTTTAGGGTTGCGAGGCTTTCGTAAGACGAGATACTCACGACAAGCTCGAACCTCGAAGTGAGCGATGTATTTTCATCGGCTACCCGCAATAATCCTTTGGATATCTCTTTTATAGACCGAATGACAATGTTGTCTTCGTTGCAAGGAGAGGGGTTTTCCGAGAGCGAGAACTCATAAGCCAAGGAGACAGTGGGAGGCAGATCGAACTTGAAGAGATTCAAGAATCGAGTGATGAAGGAACCTCTACCGCTGGCACTCAACCTGAGGAGGAAAGTCCGGTTGAACCAATTGACGAGTCCTTACCTCATAGACATTCCGAAAGAGTTAGAGTTCAACCCCAGTTTTATGGTTTTCATATTACTACCGAAGGGGACACGTATATTAGCGATGGTACACTAATAAATCTAGATGAACCTAATTGCTATAAGGAAGCTATGGCAGGCCCGGAGTCTGCAAAATGGAAAGAGGCAATGGACAACGAGATTCAGTCCATGTATGACAACCAAGTTTGGAACTTGGTTGATAATGTGCCCGGACGTAAGACCGTTGGGTGCAAATGGATCTTCAAGAAGAAGACCGACGTGGATGGGAATGTACACACATATAAGGCGCGATTGGTTTCGAAGGGCTTTACTCAAACTCTCGGAGTTGACTATGATGAGACCTTCTCACCAGTTGCGAAGATAAAGTCTATTAGGGTGATGCTAGCTATTGCCACATTTCATGATTATGAGATTTGGCAAATGGATGTCAAGACCGCTTTCCTTAATGGGAAGTTGGCTGAGGATGTTTACATGGCTCAGCCAGAGGGTTTTGTTGATCCGAAGCATCCAAATAGAGCGTGTAAGCTTGAGAAGTCCATTTATGGACTTAAGCAAGTGTCTCGCAGATGGAATCTTTGCTTTGATGAGAAAGTCAAAGAGTTTGGATTTGTACGAAGAAAAGATGAATCATGTGTATATGTCAAAGCCAGTGGGAGTATAGTCAGCTTCCTCGTTTTGTATGTCGATGACATAGTGCTCATAGGAAACGACATCCCGACACTGCAGGAGGTTAAGTCCTGGCTCGGGAAGTGCTTCGCTATGAAGGACCTTGGAGAGGCTTCCTATATCTTGGGAATAAGGATAGTGAGAGAACGAAGTAAGAGACTAATAGGACTTAGTCAGAACACCTACTTAGATAAAGTACTAAAACGTTTTAGTATGGAAAATTCGAAGAAGGGTGAATTACCGATACAAAGTAATGCCAAGTTAAGTAAGACTCAAAATCCGAGTACCGAAGCCGAGATAGTAGAAATGAGCCGAGTACCTTACGCTTCCGCAGTTGGCTCGATCATGTATGCTATGACCTGTACTCGCCCTGATGTAGCCTTTGCTTTGAGCATGGTCAGTAGATATCAAGGGAACCCTGGCAGATCCCATTGGATTGCGGTCAACAATATCCTTAAGTACCTTCGGAGGACCAAGGAATGGTTTTTAGTCCTCGGAGGGAGTGATGACTCAAAGGTACGAGGGTATAGTGACGCCAGCTTCCAGACCGATAGGGACAACTACCGTTCGCAGTCGGGCTGGGTCTTTACCCTGAATGGAGGAGCAGTAACTTGGAAAAGTTCCAAGCAGGAAATAGTAGCTGATTCAACGTGCGAATCAGAGTACATTGCAGCGAATGAAGCATCGAAGGAGGCAATATGGTTGAAGAACTTCATTGGTGACCTTGGAGTTGTACCTGCCATAAAGGAGCCTGTGGAGATTTTCTGTGATAATGAAGGAGTGGTTGCCTTGACCAAGGAATCGAGGGATCATGGTAGGTCTCGTCATATCGACAGAAAATATCACTTTATTAGACATCGAGTAGAAGAAGGACATCTCGTGGTTAAGAGGATATCATCAGAAGATAACCCAGCAAATCTGCTTACGAAGGGACTGAGTAGGGTTAAGCACTTGCAGCATGCTAGGAGTATTGGGCTGAAGGATGATATTAGTTTAGATTTGATAGTTTTAGAAACTTGTAATAGACAAATGTAATTGACATTTGATGATTAAATAAAAGAGTATTATTTATAAGTAAAGTTACTGTCTTATGTCAGTTGTTTATCTATTGTTTCCTTTGCATGTTTTGACTTCCTGAATAATTAAGTTATTAAGAATAATCGAATTATTCGAATGGTCCACAATCGTTCATATGTTGTAAGTAGATATGAAAGAAGATTGTCATGAATTGGTATGTAGATTGTCTGTATGGTATTAGACATAGCAAAAGTTGTTACAACGTTCATGAGTGCTTATGAACTAGTTTTGAGCATTGGAACAAATCCGCGTTTGCTGGAATCACTTTAAGGTATAGATATATATATATATATATATATATATATATATATATATATATATATATATATATATATATATATATATATATATTGTAAGTGATCGCAAGATGATAATATCATATGGTCTTAAAACCTAGATATATGGTTTGTTATTTGTTAATTGGTTGTACATTGATGATGCGAAACCGCATCAGTAAATTGATGTTATAAAACGCATTGTTGTGTATGATTGATTGGCGAATAAGTAAATGCATATAAGTCGAAGTTTATCTATTACTTTTATCCTAAGAAGGCAAAAGCGATATCTCGGTCGCTCGATGATTTGATTTGACTTTTGTGCCGGGCCCGGTCAGAACTGAATTGATGTGTTTGATTACGTTTTATGTCGAATAAATCTAAGATCGAGAAACTAAATGCTAGACTATGATTATTTCTGCATGATATCTGAACAGAGGACTATACGATCCCTTATCTAAAGGATAGGATTGATAAGATCAGAGTTGACAGCATCTTTGAGAGCTACGACTGCTAATCGGTTAAGTGGGAGATTGTTGGATTAGTGTCTAAGGCTATAACTATATATGGTAAGTACTTGACCTGGTTGAGCATGGTCCTTTTGGGTTGCCTTCACCATAGCAACTTGACAGGATGATTTATAATGAGAGAAGAAATATTATTAATATATTATGAGAATAATATAAGGAATAATATTATTATTTGATTAATATAAGTCATAAATTAATTAAGAATTAATTTGGTGACTTAAAGAGGTTAATTGAATAAAGGGGCATAAACAGTCAAATGTCTGATAGTTGTATTTTGGGCTGTGAATCG
Source organism: Lactuca sativa (assembly GCF_002870075.4). Lineage (NCBI taxonomy): Eukaryota > Viridiplantae > Streptophyta > Magnoliopsida > Asterales > Asteraceae > Lactuca > Lactuca sativa. Next base: position 395,377,571 of record NC_056626.2, read on the forward strand.
TTATGGATGAGAGGGTGGACGATTTTAGGGTTTGGAGAAGCCTAGAAATCGTCCAAGGCCTAGTCCATAGGGATTATTGGATTGCTTAGGGCCTAAGTTATTCAATTAGGGTTTAAGGTGTAACCCTAGTAGCCAATAGTATATATAGACCCTTAGGGTGGAGGAAATCGGCACTCTTGCACCTCAAGAAACCCTAGAGCCGATTTTTCTCATCCTCTCTCTCTCTCTCTCTCTCTCTCTCTCTCTCTCTCTATTATCATCCTCTTGCTAGTTGGTGTTTGTAAGCCATTAGAGGAGTGACAATTGTGACTCTAAGCTCCAAAGACAAGAAGATTCAAGCAAGCAATTCAAGGTATTCCTTTAGATCTGATTTCATATGTTATAATTTGAATGTTTACACTAGATCTATCAATAGAAGTCTTGGATACATTGCATGTTCAATTAGAGAAACCTAGATCCAAGCATTAGGGTTTGCATGTGCACATAGGAAAGTTCTTATGGCTCAAACCTATCAAATTCAACCAAGGGCAAATGGGTGTCCCACAATTTACCGAAGTCGATGACACATGCTCTCAACATGTCTTCCAAGGTCTAGATGGTTCTCTCACTCTATCCATCTATCTGAGGATGATAAGCTGTACTCATACCTAGCTTAGTTCCAAGAGCTTTCTGTAGGGACTACCAAAATCTCGAAGTGAACCTGCTATCTCGATCAGAGATAATAGATACAGGCACTCCGTGCAGTCTGACTATTTCGTGGATGTAGATTCGTGTGAGTCTTTCCATCTTAAAAGTTTCTTTGATTGGCAGGAAGTGAGCAGATTTCGTCAATCGATCGACTATTACCCAGATGGTGTCGTACCCACTCGTAGATTTGGGTAATTTGGTGATGAAACCCTTGGTAATCCTCTCCCACTTCCACTTGGGTATCTCCGGCTATTGAAGCAGACCTAAGGGCTTTTGATATTCGACTTTCACCTTGGCGCAAGTCAGACACTTGCCTACGAAGGTAGTGATCTCTGCTTTCATGTTTGGCCACCAATATAGTTTCTTGAGATCAAGGTACATCTTATCCGATCCTGGGTGAACAGAGTATCTAGTCTTGTGAGATCCGTTCGTGACAACCTCTTTATATCCACCGAACATTGGGGTCCAGATCTGGTTCATGAAATAGTAGGCTCCGTCTCCCTTGATCTCTAAGTTTTTCTCCATCCCCCTTAAGGCTTCACCTGCCATATTCTCTGGTTTTAGGGCTTCCTACTGATCCTCTCCGATTTTTGCAAATAATTAGGAATGGATGGTCATGGTAAGTGCTTTCACACTGCGACCTGAGTATTACTTCCAGCCGAGGGCATCTGCTACCACATTCGCCTTGCTGGGATGATAGCGTATTTTGCACTCATAATCGCTAAGTAGCTCTACCCATCACCGTTGTCTCATTTTCAACTCCTTCTGATCGAGGATGTGTTGCAGGCTTTTATGGTCAGTGAAGAATGTGCACTTGGTTCCGTAGAGATAATGCCTCCAAGTCTTCAGCGCGAAGACCACTGCTCCCAACTCCAGGTCGAGAGTTGTGTGATTGACTACGTATGCTTTCATCTGTCTCGAGGCATAAGCAATAACCTTTCCTCGCTGCATAAGCACACAGCCTAAGCCCTGGTTGGATGCATCGCAGTAGACAACGAAGTCCTCCGTCGCTTCGGGCAGAGACAGGATAGGTGCGCTGCACAAGGCTCGCTTCAATGTTTGAAATGCAATGTCTTGATTTTCACTCCAACAAAAGGGTACACCTTTCTGAGTCAGAGTGGTTAGAGGTTTGGCAATTCTGGAGAAATTCTATATAAACCTGCGATAATAGTCGGTGAGACCCAAGAATTGACGAATTTCTGTGGGTGTCTTCGGTGCTGACAAGTTCTCTATCGCTTTGATTTTGGATGGACCCACGTGTATGCCTTCCTCGCTTACCACGTGACCAAAGAATGTTACTTTTCGAATCCAGAATTCACACTTGGAGAATTCCGCGTATAAGTTTTCTGTTCTTAGAGTTTCCAACAATAATCTCAAGTGTTGTTTGTGATTTTCCACGCTTCTGGAATAGACAAGTATATCGTCTATGAACACGATAACAAACTTGTCCAGGAAAGGATGGCAGACCCAGTTCATCAAGTCCATGAACACTGTCGGTGCGTTGGTTAGACCGAAGGGCATTACTACGAATTCGTAGTGACCATATTGAGTCTAGAATGTTGTTTTAGGAACATCACCCTCGCGGACTCGTAACTGATGGTACCCTAATCTGAGGTCTATTTTGGAGAAATAGTTGGCTCCTTTAAGCTGGTCAAAAAGGTCATCGATCCGAGGAAGAGGATAACGGTTTTTTATGGTGAGTTTCTTCAGTTCGCAGTAGTCAATGCACATTCGAAAGGATCCATCCTTCTTTTCACAAATAAAATTGGGGCTCCCCAGGGTGGGGAACTCGGTCTGATGAACCCTTTGCTAAGAAGCTCATTGCGCTGGCTGGATAACTCTTGCATTTCTGCTGGCACTAGGCGATATGGGGACTTAGCTACGGGGATAGCTCCGGGGATTAAGTCGATGCCAAACTCGACTTGGAGCTCAGGAGGAATTCCCGGAAGTTCTTCAGGAAAGACATCAGGAAAGTTGCAGACTTTGGGGATACTCTCGAGGTCTTTAACCTCCTGTTTCTCATTAACAACATGGGCCAGGAATGCACGACACTCCTTTCGCAGAAGTTTCTAGGCTTTGATGTACGAGATAATGCAAAGGTTTGAACTGAGTTTATCACCATAAATCACAAGGGTTTCTCCAGAGGGAAGATTAATACGGACGGCTTTTTCGAGACAAAGGATATCATCACGATTGGGGCTCAACCAATCCATGCCAATGATGACATCGAAGCTTTTTATGGAAACTGGCATAAGGTCGATGGGAAAAGAATGATCGTTTAGGGTAAGGGTACAGCCGCGGAATATATCGTTAGTGCTCTCTTTCTCACCGTTAGGCATCTCGATGGTAAATGTTTCGGTTAATGATTGAGGTTTATGTTTGAGAAGATGCTTGAATGCATGACTGACAAAACTTCTCTCCGCACCAGAATCGAAAAGAATGCATGCACAAGAGTTGTCGAGGAGGAACTTACCCGTAACAACGGTAGGATCAGCGACTGCCTCCTATTGCCCCATTGCTAGAACTCTCCCAGTATTGGGGCAATTTCTCTTGTAGTGTCCGTCCTCGCCACAACCATAATAGGCCTGGCCGACACCTGATCCAGATGCCTGATTGGTTGGTTGGGCTAGTGTTCTGCAGTTTTGAGCAGTGTGACCCTTCTTGCCATAGTTGTTGCAGAGCATTTCACGACACGGGCCAGGAATATGATGATGGTAATTGCACTTGCTGCACCAAGGGATGGTACCAGTATATCCACTGGTAGGTGCTTGAGTGGTGGGGGCAGCAGTAGGAGTAGTAACGGCATGGACTGCCACTGTTTGTTGTTTCTTGGAGGACCCTTGCGAACTCTAACCCGTTCGCTTGTTCCAGAATTTCTTTTTATTCTCACCACTCTCCTTTGCTGGTTCAGGAGTGGCTGTCGTTGCATCAAGATCAACTCTGTGATCTATGAGGGTCTGTGCCAAGCACTTGGCGCTATCAAAAGTGATTGGCCAGGCAGCCAAGACATTCCCTTGAGTTGGGGGCGTCAATCCCCAATGTATCTCTCTATCTTCTTGCTTTCCGGGGTGACCATTTCCGGGCAAAGAAGTGCTAGGTCTTCAAACCTAGAAGTGTAGGCAGCAATATCGGAACCTTTCATCTTTAGGTTCCAGAGTTCTTGCTCCAGTTTCTGCATTTCTCCCCGTGGGCAGTACTCAGCCAACATGAGCTCTTTCAAGCTCTCCCAACCCATATCATTTGCTACTGGCGAGGTTAGGGATTTGACCCAACTATTCCACCAAGTCAATCCTCTGTTGGTGAAAGTGCAGGCGGCAAATTTCACCTTGTTGGCTTCCGAACAAGAAAAGATTTCGATGGTAGACTCGATCTTCTCGAACCAACGAGTCAAGGCAATAACGCCTCCAATGCTGTCGAAAGACATGGGTTTTGCGTTCATGAAGTCTTTATAGGAGCACTCCTTTTGATGCCCTTGACTCCCTTCATGATTTTGGGAATGAATTCCACTCCTAGAACCACCAGGATTTATTTGTGACAAAGCAACAGTCACAGCGGCAGTAACAACTGCTTGGAACATAGCGACATCGAACTGGGGAGGTGGTGGTAGCGTTGGATCCGTCGAAGAATTGTTTTCTTATTGTTGGGTATTTTCTTTGGAGCCATCTTGTTCTGTATCAGGAAGAAAAAGAGGATAAGTCTCTTTGACTTTAGAACCAAGAGATATGAAACAGGATATATCTCTATATGATAGTTGGAGTGTTCTATTAAGCGATAAACAAGGAAAAACTACTAATGCAAAGAAATTATCACAAGAAGAATGAGTAGCAACACTTGGAAGTTAATCTTTACAAAGAATTTGACTCTAGCAAAATACTCCTATAGTATTTTATGTTTTGTTGTACTGATGTCTTGGTGTATGGATATTTGGTAAGTTTTAGGCCTGCTACACACTACAGTCACTCCCAAGCACATGTTGGTCATGTCTCGAATGAATATAGTTGATCAAGCTATATTGACCCAAGACATGATTACATAACTTCCCAGGTTTAACCACAGTACCCAACATCCAATTGCTTTTGTTTTGTTCTACTCGTGGTTACTGTTTCTGGTATATAGGTATACTTGTATACTTCTTGCAAAATACTTATATTTTAATGTATACTTTTAGTTCAAAGCACTTCGGCCCTTAGTTTTTATAGTTGTATACCACGTAAGGTTCGGTATACTTAGTTCACTATAAACAAAAGCTCTGATACCAATCTGTCACACCCCCGAACCGTCATAAAAACAACGGCAGAAACGTCCGGGGGCGGGTGACATCATACGTAGTATCACAACAATCGTATCATAGCAATCAAAGTAAACATAACCATTACATTACAATATGAATATTTACATCTGTTTTGATAACATAGTTTGTACATAACAGTATATAGCAAAAGATAAAGACGAGACTCAAAAAAAATGCTCCGTCTTCTCCAAAAGCTGGCAAAGTACCTGTCCATCGTTGCCCTGAGAATACAAGCGGTTTTGAAAACGTATCAGCATAAAGCTGGTGAGTTCATAAGCACGTTCTTGTGTATTGAAAACTAGTCACTGAATTTGTATAAATGGTTTCTTTCCATTATAAGCAAAATGCCGTTTGTATCGAAAACCATTATTAACAAGTTCTAAAATATGTATGCATGTTTTCCAAGAAAATCCAATATTTTCTAACATGTTTGTTGGTTTCTGTTATGAAAAGTATGTCCTGTTCGAAAACCCTGGCTACCACCAGTATGTATAGTAGTTTTATTTCTTAAAATAAAACCAAAGGTTGTGTCCCTGGAATACCTTCAGTAAGTAGATAGGTAGTTTTATTACTTAAAATAAAACCAAAAGTTATGTCCCTGGAATACCCTCCAGTAAGTAGATAGGTAGTTTTATTACATAAAATAAAACCATAGAAGAAAGGAATCCCGTAAACAAAGGTTAGTTTTATACATATTGTGAGTCATATAACCATACTAATATGACCGGTGACCTCCTTCACGTTTCTTCAGGTGTCGTATGATTACAAAATTTGTCACCCCAGGCGTGCCCACCTAACTGTAGCTAACAGTTCAGGTGTGGGATTGTTGGTCCCGAATAGATCTATTCACAAATTTCATGCTCTCCCTCCGGGAGACTCTGGTTATACTACCGGTGAGGATTCGTTGGTAACCCAATGGGCATAACGAAGATAAGTCTCACAATCCTGTAATAACTAGTTTACATGTGGTTCGGTTGTTCTCGAATTTGAAATCATTTGTAACGGTGTACATTATAAATAATTATACACAAAATAATTATTTAGCAAGATACTCTAGTTTTGTACTCATAGTAATGGATAAACTAAATCTGACATAGTTTATATGCTTGACTTTTCATGAAGTTTTGAGTTTGTAAGACTGGTAATGAAATCCCAAGCTATACCCATTATAGTTTGAATGGTTGCTACGTTCATGTATGGTTTTGAAAACTATGCAATTATGATTAGAAAACATCCCTTACGCTCCGCATATTACAAAAGGGATAATTGTATCTAAGTGTTTGATAGAAACCATTGTAATTCAATCAGTTTTTAAGTTATGAAAACCTTTATGTTTAGCTTGTATTCCCTCCCCCCTCCTGAAAACATGAAAAACTCGGAAAAGTGTAGGGGTATGAACTCACAGTTTAACATAGGATTCGAGTGTACGATCGATATGAGTGTTGAGTGTCAACTGATGTTTCATACGCAAGTGGACCCTATAATTCATATGGTAACACATATACGTATTAGATTAGGGTATATCATGACTAAGAATGACAGGAAACCACCCTAAAGACTTGGAAATGCTTGTCGGGACCTATATGATCAAATAAGGGAGGTGTTCGGCCATTTGAGTGAGTGTGCGGCCAGAGTGCGCGGCCATACTGTGTGTGTGGCTGCACACAGGAGTGTGCGGCCGTACAGAGGGTGTGTGCAACCGTACACAGGAGTGTGCGGCTGTACACTCCTCATTTGTGCCCGAAATGTCGACTTTGAGGTGTTTTAGTGCTAATACCAAGTCCAACTAGTAAATGGAGGCCAAAATCTTCACTTTGGAGAGTTTTAGTGTGTGCGGCCACCTTATGAAGGTGTGCGGCCGTACACCTTCAAAGGATGAAGAACACGAAGAACACTATGAGTTTTAAGCTTAGATTCAGGTGTTTTACCAATATAACAAGCTGATTGATGGGGTGGTTCACATTCTTGAGGCCCTTAGAGTGTTCTTGGATGATGTTTCTAGAGAGAGAAAGTAGAGAGAGAGAGAGAGTAGGGTGCAGCCAAAAGAAGAAAATAGTGAATGAAGGGGGGTCTCCTCTAATATATAGGGTCGGGTGTGAGGCTGGAGGGTGTGTGCGGCTGGCTGGCCGCACACGCGGGTGTGCGGCCGCATACACCTTCTTTGGTGTGTTTGGCCCGATTTTGTGATGTTACACACTTTCTAACCCTTCTTAAGACTCATATCTAGGTTATACTAAGCCTAGAGCACTCATATGGACCCACAATTTCGTTAAAAGATGATAAATTCGAGTTTAATATTGATATACGAACCAATTGCACAAGATAAAAGTTTCGGGTTGTCACAGATCTTTACCCTAATTTTCAAAAGCTTCTCAGAGAGGGTAACGGGTTTCGATAGTGCAAGTAAGCTTTTTCTTACTATTCTCTATGGTGTTTACTATGGGATCAATCTAGATTACGGTTCGGTCCTTTGGGCTCAACATGTTCAGAGTACTGTTTTAGTAACAAGGCACTCGGAGATATCTTGTGCTCGTTTTTGGGCTATCGTCGTTCAGAGAGCAATTGATCTTCACAACATTTTGGTGATAGAGGGTTTGGTGATTGCAGCAACTCCAATTTTCCGTACTTCTAATGTGATTGTGTCTGACAGTTCTAGTTTCTCCTTCATCGGAACTATTCCAGAGACCATGCTTCGCAATGTTCCCACAGACAGTGCAGTTATCAAAAAATATCGCAGACAACCAGCATCCGGTCCTCATCGACTAACCGCTGAGATGCGAAAGGCCTTAGAAGAGGCTGGCAAGCCAAAGAAAGTGGGTAAACAAAAAGCAAAGGTTAGACCTTACAAGCTTGCTCACACTCCAACGAAGAAAGTAAAGTGAATCGCACGCAAGCCTTAAGTCCCCTAAACCAGATAATGAGGAGGATTCGGAGTCACACACCATCTCCGACGTTCGTATACCAGAGCAAGTCCAGCACGAGACTGAAGACACAGCTGCAACTTAACAACCCATGATTTCGGGTCCATCAACAACCAATCTTGAGGTAACTTTTTCCGTGCCAACTTTTGTTCCCATAACAGATGACTTTTTCTAGGATTTTACACCACTTTCTCCTACTGCTACTACAACAGCTATCACGATTGCTCCATATCCGAATGTATGTGGGGGTTTCGCAACCACAGGTGTCTATTGCACAATCCACTCCTATATTCATAGAGTCCACTGCAACAACAACCACAACCACTTGTTCACCAACAATAATCGTCAATGTATCTGATACAGGGGAAGGTGCTTCTGGTGTCTCTTTTGGTGCTGATTTCACTCCCATATCACCCCGTTGACATGATGATCCTGATGCAATGTTTGGTGATGATCGGGATGCTTTTGAAGACTTTCACTATTGTCCATTGACTGTTCAACAATCCAGTGGGGATGAGGATGATGCCCCCATGACCAGACATCAGTTCAAGCTACTTCAAGACAAGTTGGATTCCCTGCTCGAATCATCCAATTCTTCCTCCAGATCAGAATATTCTCTTGAATCTCACAAATCTTTACTTGAGACGTTGACGAAAGAGCATGCTGCAAAACTAGCATAAACAAACAAAGCTATCGAGGATTCAGAGAAAACTTGCAAGGATATGACCGAAAAAGTCGAAAAACTACTCTTTGATGTTCAAACCTTCATGGGTGATTTCAAAACTTCTTTTGAATCCAACACCGCCACAACAAATAGGGTTATCAGCATCCTTGGTTCTTCACTCCAAACAGAAAAAGAAGCTCTTAAGAAGATTGGTACTGAACTCCAGGCTGATAATTCGAAGTTTCAAACATCTATCTCCTCTAAAATTGAAAAACTTCAGGAAGATCTAGCCACAGAGAACAAAATTATGGATTAACTTGTTGGCTAAACTGAGAAATCAAAGGTTCTATCGGTGAAATTATCGCATGCGAACTCATAGATTGATGCACTCAAGTCTGAGAATGTTGTGATCAAGAGTTGTGTTGTTGATGCAAATGCTCTCTTGCATAATCTCATTGAGACTCGTGATTCAATCTTCACAGTTTCTGTTCGTCAGCATCTTGCTAAGAAATTGAAGCCTGTCTACTCCATCCCTTATCGAATTGAGGGTGTTTTGGAATCTTTTGCTATTCCAAAACAAGGGGGAGAAGCAAAGAAGGTTTCTGCTGAAGAAACTAAGAAACCAGCTTGTGGCTCTGCTGAGCACGAACAAAACCACCCAAGTCAAAAGATTCGAAGGATAATGTAGCTTCGACATCAAAAGGAAAAGGGATATGGGTTGATGATGATGATGATAAGGAAGAAGAAGATGATGAAAATGAAAATTTAAGACGCAAAGCTCGTCACGCAGAGATTGACGAAAATATGTGAATCGTCCAAGAAGCCGAAGAAAAAGAAAGGAAAGCTTGTGAAGCCCAAGTCACTCTGGAAACTCAAAAGCTTCTTTTTCCTGCTTGGTCTATGGAGCGTATTTTAAAGGAAGACATCGATAATCCAAGTGTTTACTGGCTGGAGCCTGTTACTTCGTTTGAATTAGAAAACACTTTGGATTCGCAACTTGATTTTCCTATCACTCCGAAGGCGTTCTTGTTTCGTAGTTTTGACAGAGTTGAGAATGCGCTTGAGTCTGTTAACAATGTCAATCTGATGCTTATCTCCTTTTATCTAAAGCATGGAAATCCACAATATCAAATCTTGAGTTCAAAGAAGATTACAACAATGAAGGTTATTAGGCCAATTGAAACCGAAAGCTTCCTTAATGCTTGGTTTAAAATTACTCGATGTGTTGTGAGTTCGGTGTTGAAATTTTCACTCGTAGACCTGCCTTACCTTAATCCTTAATACTGGATTTCTCTATTTTATCTCTTGCTTAAGGATGAACAGAAATACGAACATATTGTGGCGCATCTCAAGAGGATGTTGGTCTCGTACATCCATGAAGTCGGCAAAATGGATGTAGAGATTGCAATAGTGCTCCGAAAGGAAGCCATTTTTAAACCCAAAGAATCTTCGTGTGATGTTTGCAAAGTGAAGCTCAGAAAGATTCATAAAGAATATTGGAGTTTGGTTTTTCAACAGAGTGCTAGATATGGTTCAAATTCTCAAAGATGTTTCTTCTCTCTTTCGGATAAGCATCTTTACTCCACTTCCTGCTTGAACTACCTTTTGGAGTTAATCGAGAAATCAAAAGCGAATGACACTACAAGTAAGAAATGCTTTGAAGATATCATCAGATGGTACATTACAGTTCACATCACTCTACTCAGTCTCATCTCAAAGCTCTTCAAGGTCCAAAAGCAGCAACAGAACTGAAGAATCTGCCTTCTTTATTGATACAAAGGGGGAGATTGTCGGGGTATTTAGTGCTGTGTCAATTATGTTTGTACTATAATAGTCAACTTTGTAATGGGTTAGGCCAGTCCACGGTCTTTATTATTAGTAGGGTTAGACTATATATAGTTCATGCATGCACCATTTTAGGGTATCAGTTGTATTTTTGCCCTACTTGCCTTCACAATAGAAGTTCTTCATCGAGCTCTTCTAAGACAATTATTATTAATCATTCGACACCAGTTTGATCATAACATTCATTATTTGATTTACTTTTTTGTTAAGAATCTTTTGATCAACTCTTATTTATTGTAACAAGGTGTTGAAGGTAGTAGGAGCCCGTACTACAAAAAGCATAGGATTCGTATGTGAGTATGAGGGAATCTCGTGGCTACTAAGGAACTAATATGGGGACACACGGTGTGTTGAGCACTGCGCTTTGATGTTTGACCTTTTTTTATATACATTTTAGTGTGGTGGCTATCAGAGGATTGGGATCATGCGCTGGTTGCACTGAGATGACAGGAATGAGTGACGATGAGATCCATAGGATAATTTCTACCGAAGAGGTCATGGTGATCAGGGAGGCTATTCTAGAATTGTTGGGTCGGTTAAGAACATGTTGAGTGAGGAGTTTGATATGTGTTATGTTGTTTTCATGCAGGATACCATTTCCGTAGCTAGTACAATCATCGTTGTTGTAGTACTTCATAGAGGCAGGGCAATGAAGTACTGGGAGTTTAGTAATACGAAGCCGCAAGAGAGAGTACAAGGACCTGATTACTGTTTTGAGGTAGATATATAATGTGGAGGGATGTTGCTACATGTGTTCGTGTCTTGAGGACCAAAAGGTGAAATTTGCATTGAATCTTCTTCGTTGGAAAGCGAAGGATTAGTGAGAGTTTGTGACCTAGAGCCTTTCGCTGTGGCGGAGATCACTGTCATGTTTTGGGATAGGGCTTTATTGGTTCTGCAATATGCAATGGATGAGGAGATGAAGAAGGTGAGGTGTGATGATATGCTGAGGGATGACATCAGGGAGATCGAGAGCTTATTAGGGTGCAAGAGCCTGAATGATATGATTGCTAGAGCCCGATAGTAGGAGATCGATTTGGAGCACCTTGGGAAGAGGAAGTCAGAGCAGATTCAGATCGCAGTGGTCTAGGCGAAGAGGCCCAAGACTTGGGATTCGCGTCTGAGGGGCCATCAGGGTCGGGGCCGTTTTTCCAAGTGTGGAAGGAACCATGAGGGAGGTTGTCAGGAGACAAGAAGGGGATGTTTCAGTTATGGTCATTATCCATGTCAACTCCACCATCCATATCCATACCACCCTCCACTTCTTCATGAACTTCATTTACACCAGACAATTCGTCTAAAGAACTTGAAATTTTAGCTTGCTCTTCAAGAATCCATTGATGTACATTAACACCAATATGGCCCATGTATACATGAATGACACAACCAAAAGCAAACCCTACTTCGATTAATTCCATGTAGTCCATGTCAGTAGCAATTATCCTCAATCCATCAGGAAACTTAATATCAGGCATGAAAAAGTAAACATTCACACATCTCTCATTCGTGAATCTTTGAAGGAACTCCACAAATTCGTTCTTGTCTATTCCAGCAAAATCACCATCACCAAACCTTTGCTCGGCTCCATCTAAGTAAACAGCCATAGCAACTATTAACTTGGCCAATTTGACCGATGAACAGTTTAAGAAATGGATTCATGCCAAGTACGGTTGAAGAAAAGGTAGCAGGCAAAAGAGAACGAAAGAGACAGTTGAGGGGTTTTAAATGTCTATTAGGTCTCTTTTACTAACAACCACGTGGCAATGACCTGAGATTTTTAATCCACATGGCAGTTACATAGTATTGGCAAACAACTTAGTAGGATGGGTGTCATCAGATGACCCCTTCAATTTTGTAAAAATGACATTTTAAACCATAAAATTATAAGTACAAACCCTTCAAATGCAAAAAAAAATATTCACGGCGGATTATTTAAACCAAAATACGAAAGATAATTGGACTACAGTGATAATAACTCTTTTGTGATAATGATTATGAAGCATTAGTTTGAATAATTATCGATTTTGATGGTTCTGATAACTCAATTTTTTTCTAAAATAAATAGATTTGTTTACAAATAATTTTTAATTTCTATTTCATCAAAATTGTGGATTATTCAATTTGACACTTGAAAATTGTTCTCATACAATAATTAGTTTTCAATTGTACCCAGCATTTCCTACTTAATTAATTTTGAAAATATATCTTCCAAAATAAATATCTATTCATTATAGAGAACCATCTGTTTTCAAATACCGGCATCATGTGGTTAACGATGTTCTTTTTGATGTTTGTTAGTGTGCTAGTATTTCCGTGAAGAAAGAAGCGCCTGTAAATTTTTTGATGTACCCACTGGATGGAAGATTCACACTTAGATCGATTGTCATTTTGGTCTTTGAATGGGTAGAAGGGAAGCACGCTTGTGTAGATCTTACTGGGGTTTCCGCTCTCATCGGTTTGAAAGGAGAGGTTTCACAGCGGGGCATGCCGCTTTGAAAGTTGCCACATGCAAAGTAACAAAGCACGAAAATGCATGCATTGAAAATCAACATATGTTTATACCTTTAGCATTTGATACTTTTGGTTTTCTCGTACCAGAGGTTGTGGAACTTCTCAACAGATTCCAATGGGTCATGCATTCTAATATTATATCTCCTAGATCCGTAGATGTGGTTTTCAAAAGAATTATATTTGTCATTCAGAAATGGCTAGCGGCACAACTTATTGCCCGTTTGCGTTCCGTCGATATATACACTACTAAAAAAACACATAGGACTCGCCATATAGGACACATTTTTTGAAAAAACCGGGCTATATTATGCAAAAAACGGGTTTTATAAAGAGAAGTGTGATATGACTCGGTTTTAAGTGAATAACCGGGTTATATGCTAGAATTAAAAAAACCCGCATTCTATTGGTAAAACCGGTTCCTTTCGTCAAATATCTATATAACCCGGTTTTTTTAATGCAACTGTGCTCTATAATCTATGAGTACAAGGAGTGATTTATGAGATGGTTAAATGATACCTTTTTTCAAAATATACACTACTTCCAATATCTTCATGTAAAAAAAAGGTTTATAAGTTATAACACACTAACACCTTGTTTTTTTATTATTTCCAAATCCATCAAAACTCATATGGTTGCTTTTTGAAAAATACTCTTTAGTTATTATTTTATTCAATAGTACTTAGAAAGTCAAAAACTTTCATAATATGTTATTTACAATAAAAAAAACTAAAACATAAACTTAATTGACATATACAATAATAAAATGCCACTTTTACATAAACAATTAACATTTCTAAACACCACAAAGTCGTTTCCAAGTTACAGCAACACCTATTGCTTGTTCCCATAATCTGATAAATAACAAAAATTCAAAGTCCAAACCAAATGTTTCCAAGTCCAGGCAGGTTTACAATTTTCAATCGAGTATTATAAAGAAGGATGGAAAACAAAGAGAAAATATATGTTTTAATGCTAAAGGTGAATAAATATTTCAAGAAATTGTAGCGAGATTTGAGAGGGAAATAAATAGTGAAAATAAATTTGAGGGAAATTTGAGGGGGAAAGGAATAGTGCAATAAATGACTAAACTGCACAAATGGTCACTGTGGTTTGTTCAAAATTGTCATTTTTGTCAAAAAATGTTTGTACTAGCACCACAGGTCCAAAGTTTTCATTTTGTTGTTAGTTTGGTCCAATTTGCTTTGAACTTTTTCATAATGATGATTTTGTCCTTAGTTTTTACTTATTTAAATATTTTTCTGTTTAAAAAAAAAATAAAAAAAATTGCGTTTTCTATTTTACTTTTATATATTTTTATAAAGGAATAAAAATAAATAAATAAAATATACTCTCTCTCTCTCTCTCTCTCTCTCTCTCCCCCCTAAAATCCACAACTCCATCTTTTTCCATTCTCATATAAACGCTGATGCATCTCCATAGGTTGGAAGATATGAACGCTAACACCACCGTCAGCCGCCACACATCTAAGTTGGAGCGCCATCTCTCTTACATATTTGATAATAGGGGGTGGTAAGACAAATCGAATATCGAAGACAAATCAGAAGATTGAAGGTTCGTCATCTGCAGAAATCTGAGTTGGAGCACCTTCTTCATCGCCGACAACAATTCTAGGGTTTCTACACCTTCTTCCTTCGTACAATGGTAAGCTTAATTATACAGTGGTAATCCCCCTTTCCTCATGTGTGTGATTTAATCAATGACACACAAAAACCCTCTTGTGTGTGGGTTTTTTTAACCGGCGCACAAAAACCCCATCCCCATCTCTGATTCCCTGTACTCTTCTCATTTAGACATGAAACCCAAAATCAAAGGAGAAAAGGGGTGATAGTTGGAGTCTTTTAGCGTAAACCAATAGAAATTACACATAGGGGTTGCAAAAAAGTAAAGCATACATGTAGATGATGAACTCGTGATGAATCAACGCATGGAATGGTGGGATTCATAACATGCTATGGGTTTGTAAGAGAAGAAGGAGGTCGATGGAAGAAGTTCAAAAACCACCTTCATCTGCCTCTTTTCTTCCCATCGTCAGAAACCACCTCTTCCCCAATCTTCCTTCATTGCAAGGTTGTTACAACACCACCACGGTATATCGTCGGCACCATCCTCCTTTCTTCTTCTCGATTTCTCTTTTTATGTATCATCATCCACTTTCTCGGTTTGATTTTTGGTGTGGTTTATATGTTTGACTTGTGGATTTGATTTATGGGTTTGAATAGGTTTTGATCTATGGGTTTGTGTTTTTGATTTCCTATGGTAGAGTTTATTGAAGTCTTGTCTAGCGGATGAAGGAGAGAGAGTTTCTGACCTGGTGAACTGATGAATGTGAAAACTGAACGAAAATAGAGAAGATGAATTTTTTTTCTTGAACATAAGCCCCATTTGGATTATATATTTGATCTAATATGAAGATTTGCTTAGGAAGATCAATTGATGCAGAGAGAGAGAGAGAGAGAGAGAGAGAGAGATTGTATGTTTTATTGATTTATTTTTATTCCTTTATAAAAAAAATATAAAAATAAAACAGACAATGCAATTTTTTCTTTTTCTTTTAAACAGAAAAATATTTAAATAAATAAAAAACTAAGGGCAAAATCATCATTATGAAAAAGTTCAAAGCAAATTGGACCAAACTAGCAACAAAATTAAAATTTTAGACCTGTGGTGCTAGTCCAAACCTTTTTGGACCAAAGTGACAATTTTGAGCAAACCACAGGGACTATTTGTGCAGTTTAGTCGCAATAAATTGGAAGGTAATTTGAAAAGGAAATCATCATATCATCTTATCATGCCATATTATAAAAGAAACATTTTTCTTTATACCACATTCATTTGAAACTCTCATGTATTTTTTTCTTTCACCATATTCATTTGAAACTCCCATGACTTTTCAATTTCTTTCTAATACTAATTATATGTTGGTTAATAAGGTTAAATAAATATCAAATCTAAAGTGTAATCATATATAAACTAAATTTCAATATTAAAATAATATATTTACTTTTACTTATAAAGTTATGTTTTTTTAACTTTTAACATATTATACTTAATTTATTAGTTTTAATATATTGTTGGATGTAAACCATTATCATTTTAAAGATATAGTTTTAGAACAATTTGTATAAAATATTTAAATTATTAATTTGAATATAACATTACAATGTCAACTTAAATATAAATTTTAGTTTAACTTAAAGAACCCAAAAAATATTTTATAAATAGTTAAAAGTGATTAATTGTAGTGTCTTTCTAATAATGATTATAAGTTGGTTAATGATGTTAAATAAATATCAAACCTAAAGTGTAATCATAAATATACTAAATTTCAATTTTAAAATAATATTGTTACTTCTACTTATAAAGTTATGTTTTTAACTTTTAACATATTATACTTAATTTATCAGATTTAATATGTTATTGTATGTAAACCATTATCGGTTTAAAGCTACAACTTTTGAATAGTTTGGACAAAATAATTAAATTATTAATTTAAATATAACATTACAGTGTCAACTTAAATATAAATTTCAGTTCCACTTAAATAACCAAAGAATATTTTGTAAATAGTTAAAAATGATAAATTATAGTGATAAATACAAAAACTAAATTGTAATCTCAATTTAACTAACATATTTCCTAAAGATATTTTAGAACTGTTAAAAGCTTTTAAATAAGTAGCTTAAAATAACTTACAATAACAATAGTTAAAAATAACTCTATATAAATGATTATATTGTTACCTTTAAAATATAAAAAACAATGTTTGATGTTTTAAATAATTATAATGATAGAAATTAAAACATTAAGCAAATAAATTTTAAAAAATTAAGTAACAATAACAACAACTATAAATAACATTAAATCATATATTATATTTAATTTTATTCATGTGTAACTTGTTGATAGAAGTCATTCCAACAATTGAGATTATATATTTATAATAGATGTATATATTATCATATAATTCAAAATGATCAATATATTATATCAATTTAGTATACGAATTATTATATCAAATTTAACAACAACGTTATTGCTATATTTAAATAAACATATATTTGTAAATACTTCAACTATATAGGTGTTTCTACGTGTGGATTATAGCGGCTATATGTTGATGGGTTGTCATTTTGGACTAATAGTCTGAGTCAGCGACTAGATGTTGATGGGTTGTCATTTTGATATCTGATAGCGTGTGGATTATTGCAGATTTGCAGTCAGAGATTATTCGTGGAATCAGCTGTTGATGGAGTGTTGTCTTGATGTAGACGGTTCAGGGAGCTGTTAGCCAATAACCAGGGATTGTCCGTAGGATTCGGCAGTGTGAGGTGAGTTATCCTCACTGTACTTACGGGTTGCGACCCTCGACTAGATCGTCCTAAAGATAGTGGTTCTGTTATCTTTAACGTATTCCTAGATAGATATGTTAACAGACACCTTCTTAGTTGAAAAGTTTATCGACTAAGCCACTTAGAAAGATCATATATAAACTTGGACTTTGGTTGAAAATGATTAAGCACTTAATGAAATAAGTACATAAGACTAGAAATCGCAACACAACTAAAGAAGCCTGTGCTGCAAATATTGGACTGATTGTTAGAAATTAGGGAATCAAAGTACCAATTTATATTGCTTTGATAGATTCAAGGATCATGTTTTGAATACATTTCGAAATTTGTAATTCGTCCCTGTTTCCTGGGGTACACAAATTCAGAAGTGGGATAATCTAATAATAAAACCAATTCGAATTACAAACCTAATTTGAATTGAGAAACATATAATACCTTTGTTTGATGTGTTATTGAGAGATAAATCAAATCTTAATGAACATATTTCAAGTGTATGTTTTGTAACCCTTTTATTGGAATATGAAATATGTTCTTATACAAGAGAGGAAGGTAGTTAACAGTGGTTACACGCATAATTAGCGCCAAAATAAGTGTTATTGAACATAATCGATGCCTACATCATCATGATGTCATCAAAAAGTTTTTGGTGGGAAAAATGCATGGTTGGAGTCTTACCCGATATAGAAATCAATTTAGGTTTTGAGGAACTGCCCCGAGCCAAGGGCTCTATGCCTTGGACCATGTTAGGGTCGCTGCCCCTTGGAATCCCGTGCCTAGGGGAGTTGCCCCCAGACCCCCATATCATGAGCTCATACCCCGATTGTGTACCACGCAACTCCAATCTCGATGAGTGAAATAGAACTCAACCCATCTCAATATTAATAACAACTATACCAAAACGTGTTGATAGTGTCTTTTTTTGTAGTAGTGATTGTGACTTTTTTTTAAAGTGAAATAGTTTTTATGTTATTCATGTAGAAAAATGGCTAACTACAGAAAAATGTCCTGTCATATTTTGTAATTTTTACGGTTTAAACGTTACAAATTTTTTTTCTATGAAAACCATCTTATTTTGAAGAAAAAAAATTAAATATATCTATTACGATAGCATGTCACTATTATGAGATGAATTTCTTTCTTTCCACACCAATTTTAACAACTTTTGTACCACGATAACAAATATTGTGTATTCTTTTCATTTTTGTTAATAGGTGGTAAGTTCTTCCTAGAAAAAGTTATTAAAAGAACTGTTATTTTGTTTTTTAATTTCTTTTAGAAATGATTTATTGGCTTTCACAATAACAATTTTTTTCTAATTTGACAAATGTGATCAAATCATTCGTTTGCCTCTTCCTCTTTCGTTTACAGTATAGGCTGTAAACGAAATATTTGTAACATGTTAATTCCAAATTAGAGTACACCTAATAAAAAAACAATAATAATAATTTGAATGCAACCATAATTACAGCGATTGCTAATTTAATTTATATCTAGTTTCCGAGTTTTAGCAAAGAAAAAGAAAGTAAAGAAAGAAAAGAAAAAGAAAAAAAAATTCTATTGTGTGTTTTTGAGTTGGAAATAATTGAGAGGAAAATTAAGCATTTAGTTATTTCTTTCTAAATCGAAAAAAAGTTAGGAGGAAAAAATGATCCTTTAATTTCACTTCTTTCCACGTCCTTCCTTTAATAAAAATCAAAAACACCACTTTATTTCACTTTCTTCCTAATTCTATCAATTTCTTTTCATTTCTCTCGTTATGTTGAACTCGAAAATAAGGTGTTAGTGCAATTAGCCTGGAAGGAGTGGAGCATGTCATGAAAAACCATACAATTAATACTTGTCATATCACCTTTTGTCACACAATATAAATAACATGAAATTTTAAAAGGTGTGTCAAATTGATAAAAAAATATAAATAAAAGAAAAGACAAAAGAAATAAACACACAAACAATCTCTCTCTCTCTCTCTCTCTCTCTCTCTCTCTCTCTCTCTCTCTCTCTCTCTCTCTCTCTCTCTCTCTCTCTCTCTCTCTCTCTCTCTCTCTCTCTCTCTCTCTCTCTCTCTCTCTCATCGACACTAACATGTCATTTTCTTTTACCATTTTATCATGTTATGTTTAAGAGGTGGTCTTTGTATGACATGTTAAAAAAATACCAATTGAAAAATTATTTTTGAAATTTATACTTTTGTTACTAAACAAATAACAAAAAGATTGAAATTAACTTGTTATACTAGTATATCATACAAGTTACATTTTCGAAACGTAAATAATTTTTTAAGGACAAAACTTCAAAAATGGTCCCTGTGGTTTTCAAAAATATCAAGTTTAGTCCTTAAGCTCAAAAAACCTCACAAATGGTCCCTGTGGTTTCAAAACTTCTAACAAAGGGTCCTTCCGCCTAACTCCGTTAGCTTTCTACCGTTAAGTGAGGGGCATTTTCGTCATTTCAATACACAGGGACCATTTATGAGGTTTTCTCTATTTAAAAAAAAAGAAAAAAAATATAATTATTTAATTTAAGGGCCCCACCCCTCTCTCTCTCTCTCTCTCTCTCTCTCTCTCTCTCTCTCTCTCTCGTCAACCACAAGTTCATCTTCTCCGGTGAGACCAAAATCACCCTTCTTCATCATCATCCTAGCTACCAGAAACCACCACCTAGTCCACCGTTATACTTTCTCTTTCCCGTTCGATTTTTAAGATATGGAATCCACAAAACTCAAACACCTTGCATCCGATTTCAAACTCAAACACGGAGATGAATGAAAGAAGAGGCAAGAAGAGGAAACAACTTCCCTCGTTCTCCACCACTGTTCCTGTCGAAGAAGCTCCACCCAAACACCCCCTCACAGTCACTAAAAACCCCAATCTAATTTTCTTCATTGGCTCACCGGAAAAACGAAGCAGAACACGAAGAATGATCAACAGGTTTTGAAGAACGAAGAATGATCAACAGGTTTTCAAGAACGAAATTTTCGTCATCAAACACCAAATCAACCATGAACTCAAAAGACACAACGATGAAGACGACCCCAATGCGTTAAACCCTAGTTCTACCACTGGCGATGCTCAATCTTAGAGTTCAGGGGGAGCCAGAGTAATTCCTCCGGATCTCAAAACCCTAATCGCATAAGAAGATACTCTCGTTCCAAGAGGAGCTTCAATTCCGATTTGGACACCAGTTTAAAGAATGACGACGGTGATGATGATAAAACTGAAAACGATGAGGCACTGCACAACCACCACCACTGGCACAGGGAGAAGGTTAGGATTTCGTCTCTCTCTCTCTCTCTATCTCTCTCTCTCTCTCTCTGTTTCGTCACTAGCTCCCCTGTAAGTTATATAGATTCCATGTCTCATTCATCATTTGATTCCATATCTTCATGAATCAAATTGAATCTGAATTTGTTTTGAATCGCCTTTGTATATCTTCGACTCCATGGCAGTGTAGAGTCCATTAGATGGTCTACTGTGGGAAGATACAAAGTCGATGTAGCATCATTCGAATCATTAGCTTTGCCTGAGTTACAGGTTCGTTTAGCTTCATCTCCAATTTCTCAGTAAGAAGTTGATTTTCGATTTCATTTTCAGTTCAAAGAAGATACAGATCTGTTTGTGATTGATGAAGTTGGAAAGATGGAGCTCTTCAGTTCGTTATTCTTCCCTGCAGTGTTACGTGTTCTTGAGTCAAAGAAGATAAATCTCCGGTGGTTGTTTCTTCCAACGGTGAATCGGAGAGAGAGAGAGAGAGAGAGAGAGAGAGAGAGAGAGAGAGGACCCTTGCATATTAAATATTATATATTTATTTACTTTTTTTAAAAAAGTAATTAAAAACCTCATAAATGGTCCCTGTGTAGTGAAATGACAAAATTGCCCATGACTTAACGGCTAAATAGTAACGGAGTTAGCCGGAAGGACCAAATGTTAAAAGTTTTGAAACCACAGGGACGATCCGTGAGGTTTTTTGAACTTAGGGACGAAACTTGATATTTTCGGAAACCACAGGGACTATTTTTGAAGTTTTGTCTTTTTTAAGCTTACTAAGATTGGACGTAATTTATGAAATTGGTAAATTTGTTTGATGATCATCAAGGGTCTAATTCTATAAATAATTTAAAACTCTTAAAATATTTTAAAAAAAATTTAGTGCCGGTAATACATAAATATTAGATCTACAGGAACATTTAAAAATTCATAAACATAGGAAAACTAAATAAGATAAAAAAAAAAAAAAAATAGAAAAGAAAAAGGGACATTGTAACATGTTTTCTAACTAAATATATATATATATATATATATATATATATATATATATATATATATATATATATATATATATATATATATATATATATATATATATATATATATATATATATATATATATATATATAAATTGTTATTGTAGTCCAATTAGAAGAAGTTAAATTTGGATGGTTTTACTGAAGAAAAAAGACATATATATATATATATATATATATATATATATATATATATATATATATATATATATATATATATATATATATATATATATATATATATATATATATATATATATATATATATATATATATAAAATTGGATGAATTTAATTAACAAAAATATAATATTTAAACTGTAAAACAAGCAACATATAGCTTTTTTTTTTTTTTTTTTTTTTTTTTTTTTTTTTTTTTTTGTACTTCTATCCCAGAAAAAATAAATAAATACCTAAATTTGGGCTGAAAACTTTCAAACCCACAAATTCCCAAATCCCAATTGGTAGCCCACGATTTTGTTTATAACACAACATGGCACATCTAATTAGGGATGAGCTTTGGAACCGGACCGGTTCGGAACCGGAACCGGTTTTCGTATATTATAAGAACCGGGAACCGGACCGCCGGTTCTAGCGCCGGTTCCGGTTCCGGTCCCGGTTTTTCGGTTATTTCTCAAAGTAGAACCGGTTGAAATACTATAGATTATATGCTATCTTCTGGAGCTTGTAAATGATTCAATATTTAACTAAATTATGACTTTTTACATTCTAAATTGAAATACAAACACTAAATTACATGATGAAAAAAGAATCAAGTGATTCCGACTTCATATGAGTGAGTTATGCGCATTTTAAAAGCGGGGACAGATTCCAAAAAAATAAAAAATGCTGAAACAAAAAAACGCAGCATTGATATGTTGTCTTTCGGGGTCTATAATTGATTCAATATCTAACCAAAATATGTGTTTTTATAATCTAAAATGAACTACAAACATCAAATTACATGCTGGAAAAAAAATTAAGTAATTCCGACGTCCTATGAATGAGTTATACACATTTAAAAAATGGGACATATTCAAAAAAACAAAAAAATAATGCTGAAATAAAAAAAAGGCAACATCGATATGCTTTCTTTCGGGGCATGTGTTTGATTCAATATCTAACCAAAACATATGTTTTTACCGTCAAAAATGAATTACAAACTC
Organism: Lactuca sativa; assembly: GCF_002870075.4. Classification (NCBI taxonomy): domain Eukaryota; kingdom Viridiplantae; phylum Streptophyta; class Magnoliopsida; order Asterales; family Asteraceae; genus Lactuca; species Lactuca sativa. Next base: position 395,400,325 of record NC_056626.2, read on the forward strand.
CAAATTACATGTTGGAAAAAAAATCAAATAATTTCGACTCCATATAAGCGAGTTATGCGCATTTTAAAAAATAAAAAAATGTCAAACCGGTTCCGGTTCTTAGAACCGGGACCGGTTTTCATAAAAATAGAGAACCGGTAACCGGACCTATTACAAATTCCGGTTCTGGTTCCGGTCCGGTTCCGGTTCGGTTCCGGTCCGGTTCCGGTTCCGGCGGTTCTAATGCTCATCCCTACATCTAATTAATGAAATAAGCAAAACGTTTCTATTTTCTAAGCTAAACGCTGAACTTTTTTTCTTTTTTAACGGCGGACTTTTTATTAAAAACAACAAAAAACTATCAAGATGCTAGAAACTTTTCGTCGCTAATGGGAGAGCAAGAGTGGAAGGAAGTTCGTAGGAGAAGAATAGCCGAGAAAGTTGGCAAAGAGATAACTACTTTCTTCGTCACAAATGTCCCAAAGGACGCTACAAAGAAGGAGATATACCATGCGTTCATCCGCTTTGGTAGATTGATGGACGTGTTTATGGGATTGAGAAAAGGAAAAAAATGGAGAATACTACGCCTTCATCAGGTTTGTAGATGTGAAGAATGTAAAAGATATGGAGAATAGACTTGATGGCACAATGGTTAGAGGAAGAAAACTTGAGGTGAATCTGGCGTTGCACAAGAGAAAAGAGATCCCGACCATGGCAAGGAACATTAACAGCAACCCTACTGGGAGACACAATGATTCGTTCACTGGTAAACAACTTGTACATGGGTTGTAGGGGAGATCAAGGGACCACATGACGTTTGCAGAAGTTCTTGGTCAAAAAATGCATGCTCACACTGCACCCCCGCCACCGCCACCAACTCCCCCACATATTGCCTTAAGCAGAGATACGCAAAACTGGTTAAGGAAGACGTCTCTCATCGGGGAGGCAATGTCGTTAGATCACTTGGGACACCTACCCAAGCTGTTGTCGTTTCCGAAATGATATTCTCATGGAGATCAAATACGTGGGACGACTGAAAGTCCTACTGCAGTTCAATGACTCTGTCACTGCAAAGGAGTTCAAAGATAATAAAGAACGATGGCAGGAACACTTGAAATGGGTTGATTGGGCAAAGAAGATAGATCGTGAATTTGATAGGGTTGCATGGATTAGGATCGTCAGTCCTCCTCTACATCTACGGGGGGAAAGTAACTTCTCAAGAATAACAGAAGGATATGGGGTCACAATTGCACCATTTGATGAACTTCCTAACCGTGTGGATCTTTCCTGTGTAAAAATCGGAATTCATACCAAAAGGAGGACGAGAATAAATGATGAGATCTTTGTATCATGTGAAGGAGAGTTTATAAAACTTGGTATTATTGAATTCGACGAAGATTGGTTTCCTTTTAAGTTCAACCAAAATGAAGATTATTATGAGAAAGATGAACTAAGTGAAGCAGATGCATCCAATGAAGAAAATGACGATGAAGAGGGAGTCTTGGATACGTGGATGCATGAAGACGATGGTGAAATGGAGGAAGGTGAACTAAGTCCAGTATCCAAACGCAAGGAACCTTCAACTCCAAGGGAGGAACCATTACAAGGTGAAAGCTTGCCGGAGATGAAAAAATTTCCGGGTATGCCTGAGGAATCGACGGGGCCGATTAGAGTAGATCAAGGGACATCTGGGAACTCCCAACGACTGGTGACATTCCCTATGGAGGTAGATGGATCGTCGCTTAAGAATCATTTCAGAATAATTGGTCACGGTATATTCCCATCTCCCAAGAATAGAGAAGATACGATTAGGTCCACTGAAGTAATTACCACTCCCCCTCCAACGGCCCAAATGAATAATTTAGTTATCGGGCTCCCACATGGGTGCTTTGGGCCCTTCCCATCCCCCAATATTGATGGAGCTCCATACATCCTAGCCCAAAACCAAACCATTCCTGGGTCTTTAGGCAAACGAAAAAGGTATGACAATTCCGCGTCGGATTTTCCCCTTAACTCGATACCCCAGATGATAGACCTAACGGAAGCAGAGCACAGCCTCCCTCCGGTCATGGCGTCCCAAGAAAAGAATATAGTCGAAGTTGACCATGCTCCCTCCAACATTGATCTTAATAAAAACCCGGCGGCTTCGCACAGTGGTTCCTCTTCGTGCTCCAGGTCTCTTTCTATGGAAGTGAATAAAACGACTGATGTTGGTAAGGAACTGGGTTTTGAGATCGACTCAACTAACCCGGTACTACTAGAAACAATGGGGCTAATCGGAGAGATAAACAAACCCTGATGATTTGTCTAAGTCTAAATGTAAGGGGAATCGGAGAAGAGTATAAGGTCTCATGGGTGCAAAGGTTATCAATGAAATATCGCATTACGTTCCTGGGGGTGCAGGAAACACAACTATCTGATGAAAACAACATAGATGTATCTGGCTGCTGGTATATTGGAGAATTCGGATTTGCTGCAACACCGTCCACAGGAAGATCGGGAGGACTACTCAGTGTTCGGGACTCCAAATTATTCCAGGTTGATGAAGTCATAAAGGCGAGACATTTCCTAATCATAATTGGTAAGTGGTCGGGTGTTCAAGGTCAATTGATCTTTGCAAATGTTTATGGGCCTCACGATCCACAAAATGAAAAGAAGCTCTGGGAAGATTTAGGACGCATTAAATCCACTAAAGCTGGAACCTAGATAATTTTTGGAGACTTCAATACCGTAAGGAAGGACTGTAAAAGATTTAATTCCCAATTCAACCCATCTGAAGCCTTCTTGTTTAATAGATTCATCGAGAAAGAATGTCTGCATGAACCAAGAATGGGGGGGGGCACAGATTCACCTATTACAGCCAGTCGGATGTCAAGATGAGCAAACTAGATAGATTTCTTGTTTGTAATAAGTTCCTAAGCCAATTCCCCTTGGTGTCAGTCACAACTGCTCCATGGGAGACTTCATATCATTGCCCCATCATTCTTCAGACCATCAAAGCTGATTTTGGCAAACCACCGTTTAGATTCTTCAACTCATGGATGAAAAGAGACAGATTCAAGTAAATCATCAAAGAATCGTGGGAGAAATTCAAGGGATATGGCAACCCAGATGCTTACCTCGCCGCCAAATTTCGATTCCTAAAAATGAAATCAAGATATGGAGAGCAAAGGATCACCCTAAGGAGATGGACGAATTGTTGAAGCTTAAATACAGGTTACATGAACTTGACATAGCTGCTGAAACTAATTCGCTATCAGTGCTGGAATTACAGGAGAGGAGACTTGGTGTTCAAAGGATAATTGAGCTTGAAAAATTGGCTGTTCTTGATTTAAAACAAAAGGCTAGAATCCGGTGGACAGTTGATGGAGATGAGAATACCCGTTTTTTCCACGGGTATGTAAACAACAAGAAAAACAAGAACCACATTCATGGGTTGATTATCAATGGGTCCTAGAACATAGATGTGGAAGCAATAAAAGGTGAAGTACTTTCGTTCTATCAAAAAAATTTTCAAGAAAAGTGGCCTTCCAGGCCAAAACTTATTAGCAGTGAATTTAGTATGCTCGACCGGTCCCTCGATCAAAAATTGAAGAGCCCTTCTCAACTGAAGAAATAAAATGAGCTATTTGGGCGTGTGGAGGGGATAAGGCACCTGGCCCAGATGGATTCACCTTTGAGTTTATAAAAAAATACTGGGATGTATTGAAGGGGGATATTATGGAATTCGTTAAATATTTTGAGAAATATGGAACGTTGGAGAGGGGCTGTAACTCGTCCTTCATCACGCTTGTACCTAAGATAAAAGACCCACTACACATAGGTGATTACAGGCCAATTAGCTTAATAGGCTCTCTATACAAAATACTCTCCAAGACCTTAGCTAATAGACTCAGTATGGTGATTGGCAAGAACATTGGAGAAGTTCAAACGGCTTTCGTGAAGGGACGTAATATTCTTGATGGTCCTATGATTGTAAATGAGCTATGTACTTGGGCCAAGAAGGTGAAAAAACAGATTCTACTTTTCAAGGTGGATCTAGATAAAGCTTTTGACTCCGTTAATTGGGAGTACCTTGAATTGATACTTATTCAAATGGGATATGGAGATAAATGGCATATGTGGATGAAGGGATGTCTCTAATCAGCTAGACTCTCAGTGCTTATAAATGGGTCTCCAATGGTGGAATTTGGAATGGAAAAAGGTGTACGGCAGGGGGACCCACTCTCACCTTTCTTATTTATAATTGCCATGGTGGGACTAAACATTGCGATGAAAACAACTTGCCAGAAAGGTCTTTTTCAAGGTTTAAAAATACCTCATACAGAAATGTCAATATCTCACCTATTCTATGCTGATGATGCCATTTTTGTGGGTGAGTGGAGTCAAAGTAACATTAAAAATTTAGCAAGGGTGTTAAGATGCTTTCAGGTAGCGTCGAGATTAAAGGTAAACTTTAACAAATCCAGGGTATTTGGTATCGGTGTTGACATGGCTGAGGTTTCTCGATGGGCTACCCCTTTGGGTTGTCAACTAGCGTCGCTACCCTTCACATACTTGGGGGTCCCAGTAGGCGCGAACATGAAGCTAAAGAAGCATTGGAAGCCGATAATTGATCGTTTTTATTCTAAACTCTCGCCTTGGAAATCGAAAACACTATCCTTTGAAGGGAGGTTAACCTTAGCCAAAGCAATCCTAGGCAGCCTACTATCGTATTATTTCTTTATTTTCGTGGCCCCGGTGGAAGTTATCGACCTCCTTGAAAAGATTCGTAGGTAGTTCTTATGGGGTGGGAGTGATAACAAGTATAAAATTGCTTGGGTATCATGGGAAAAGATCATTGCTCCAAAGGATAAAGGGGGATTTGGTCTTGGATCTCTCAGGGCCTTCAACATATCAATGATTGTCAAATGGTGGTGGGCATTAAAAACAAACAAAACTACCTTATGGAGTCATGTAATTACGGGTATTCATAATCTGCAAAACAAGCCTGCTAATGTCTTATCGAAAAGAACTTTTGCAGGTGTGTGGAACAATATCGCGGAGGTGACGAATGAATTAACTAAAGTTGGGATAAGTTTCCGAGACATTCTAAAGAAGAAAGTGAAGAATGGTAATGATACCCTCTTCTGGATGGACGATTGGTGTGATGGCGAGCCACTAAAGGATCAATTCCCAGATCTTTATCAACTTGAAAAACATAAAGCTTCCAGGATTAGTCAAAGAGTGCAAGTGGAGGGCTTTACTTGGGAATGGCGATCAACCCCTACAACTGATGATCATACTCATAGCTTTAAGATGTTGTATGAGGCCATTGGTGAGTATCGACCATCTTCAGATCCAGACTCATGGATCTGTCCCTTATCGGATGATGGTATTTTTCACGTAGAGGCGATCAAATTAAAAATTGATAATATAGAGCCGACAATCAACGAAGTAATCATCCCGTGGATTCATGATATCCCTATAAAGGTCAATACCTTTATTTGGAAAGCTAATATGGGACGTATCCCAACCAACCTGGCGTTGACAAAGAGAGGAATCACAATTCTAAACGCATCATGTACCCAGTGTCATCTCGAGGACGAAGATTCGGAACACATTCTGATACGTTGCCCAGTGGCGAGCAATGTATGGGAGCTGGTATTTAAATGGTGCAATATTCCGAAACCGGAATTTCAAACCATCGGTGATCTTATTGAGTTTGTGAAAATTTGGGGGAGATGTCAGAGAAAGAGAAACAACTTAATTTGTATCTGTTTCGGGGTAATGTGGATATTATGGAAAACAAGATGTGAATGGGTGTTCAGGAGCATACGAAAGTCCCACTTCCAGATCATTGATAGTGTTAAGTCTCTTGTAGTCCCATTTCCAGATCATTGATAGTGTTAAGTCTCTTGTATTCAATTGGCTTAGGCACTGGAGAGTAGACTGTCATTTTAAATGGGTTGATTGGTGTGTTTTCCCTTTAAATTGTTTGTAATTCAAACTCAAATGTAAATTTATTTTTTGAGCCTGCCTAGCACCTTGCTAGGGGGTGCTTCATTAATAATATTTGTCGGTTCTAAATATATATATATATATATATATATATATATATATATATATATATATATATATATATATATATATATATATATATATATGTCGCCCATCTTTACCTTTTTAAATGTGAGCCAATTCCTCGACCTTCATAAAAGTCATCTGTATTTATCATCTTCATTACTAAAACGATAATACCTCTAAAACATTTAATTGGTTGCCTTCATTACCCCTTCTAATCGGTCTACTCCATAACCCAACAATTTGAGAACTCAAATCAACCCCCAAATTGATTCTGTCAGAAACATAATAATTTTTATTTTCTCAATTGCATAAATGTTCGGAAAACGGTTCTTCAAATGCGAGTCATCACACCAACAATCTTTCCAAAACAGGGTATCCCTACCACAACCCACAACCGTTTGAAAAGACTGTCAAGAGAAACTACAAGGTTTTGGAATTCCTCATTTATTTTAGATATGTTAAACTAAACTCCAAGAATGCTTTTTTTTTTTTAGCAATTGGCTTTCCATCTATTATAAGAAGATTATGGACTGTTTTAATACATTTACACCAAAGATTATTGGTATTAGTTTTTAACCTCCACCGCAACTCCACAAGAAAGTATAAATTAAGAGAGTTCAAACAACCAAAACGTTTTGAAGATTTTATTGTCGAAGTGCCACCATGGATAAACACCACTTAATCTGACCGCTCCACAACCAATCATGCTTTTTCCATGGTACATCCACTCATCAATTATGTTCCTTATAATAATTTTTCTGATAAACATAAAGTGTTTCTATCAACTATCAATTCAAAGGATGATCCTAAGTACTTTAAACATGCAGCAAAAGATAAAAAAATGGGTAGGAGCTATGCAGCGAGAGAATAAAGCTCTTGAAGAAGATGGAACATGGACTCTTGGAGATTTTCCTAAAGACAAACATTTCATTGAATCAAAGTGGATACATAAAATAAAATACAAGCTTGATGGGGAGATTGAGAGGTACAAAATGTGAAATCTTTCATTCGCTTCTTCCCATCGGATCAGATTTAAGATCAAGAACATTTTTTATCTTTCCATTCACCAAATGCTCTCTTGTGTGCTTCGTTTGCTATTCGTACTTAATTACCTTTCAACATTTTCAAACGCTATTTTCCCTCCTGTTTTAGAGCATATATTTTTTAAACAGAAGTCATTCCACCTACAAGAAAATTAGTACCCTTACTAAAATAAACAATAATGAATTTAAATAGTGCAACGCTTACAGCGTGAACAAAATTATAATAAAATAAATTAATATTATCTTAACATGTCATGTGGATATCAGTTACATCATGCACATATCCAATTGGATCATGAAGGTCTCCTACACCTAAAACTGCTTTTGTTGCCTAGTTGGTGAGACTTCCAAAGCTTCAGTGACCTTTGATTCAAGCACTAACAAGCATACTCTTCGACTAGATATTTGCAATGCAGCCCGCAGGATAAATTTCATAAAGACTAGTGAATTTGGTACCTGTAAATTCTGTATCCGTAGTCTTGGTCTTCTTAGGGGGGGGGGTATGGGGGAGGGGGGTATTTGGCTTAGCTTTTCACAGCCCAAAAGTCCTTTTTGGAAAAGTTACAAAAAGTCAGGATTTCCTGACTTTTCCAAAAAGTTCCTTTTCCTTGTATAAAAACTCCAAAAGTAGCTTTTAAAACTAGTTTTGCCAAACATCTTTTGCTTTTTTTCTTTTCCAAAAAGGACTTTTAGGCTGTGAAAAACTAAGCCACACACCCCCTTAATAGCATCATGACAGACTGCTTCTGCTTTTCTCTTAAGAGTTGCTGATCCTGGTCCTTCGACAACCTATGAAGCTTTGTTACAGTGTAAGTATACAACAGGAGGACTGGGGTCAATTTTTTTTGGGGCGATCATTGGTGACAGTAGGATATTGCTTTAACACCTTTAAGTTTCTTGGAATAAGCCTTAACATGGTGATTAGAAGACGAAACTTATCGACCGGTGACTTGTCATTTGGACATTACAAATAAAATTACATTTAGTGGCACAAGTTTTTAGTGGCAGATTTCTTTTTGTGCCACTATATGTGTCTTTAGTGACACAAATCTTTTTTGTGCCACTATAACCATGAAAATTCTAAATTTTATTATGCCGCTTCTATATCCCGCTAAAATTAAAAACTTTCCGCCCAATTTTATTTAAAATTTTTACGAGTTTGAGTTTGATAACCTTATCCCTAATATAGGGAAGCTGGTTCAGTTTACGCCATCCCTAATATACCCTCATCGATCCATCGTACATCTGCTTCAATACTTCCTTTCCCAGACGCTCGTATATCAATCGTCTGCATCGTCTTCTCCCTCTGCGACTAAATCACGACACTAGGTGTCCCTTATCTGCTGTAAGAGCATCTCCAACCCATCCCCAGATGCCATTTTTTCCTCCATTTTCTCCCCCATTATTCTCCAACCCTACCTCATTTCTCCCCTCATATTTGGAGATACGAATAGTATTACCCCATATATGGGGTGATACTATTCATATCTCCAAATATGGGGATGAAGTTTCAGTTGTCGGGTTTAGTCCCTAATTTTATATATTTATACATTTGTAGTTTATTTTATCTATTAGATTTAATTTAAATATAATGTTTAATATTTATAATATTATGAAATATAATAAGTTATATTAATTAATCAAAAATATAAAATTTATATTTATTTGTTAAAACTAAATTAGTAGAGGGGTATGTTTGACAATCTACCTAAGTTGAAATAATAGAATATACTTGAAATATACTTTTTGGGGTTAAAAATGAGGTAAAAGATATAGTAGGGTTGGAGATGAAACACTATTTACCCCATTTTTTACTCCATTTTTGAGGAAAAAAATGAAGATGGGTTGGAGATGGTCTAATACGGAGGTAAGAACATGTTTTTTGAACCCTAATCCTCGATTTGGTAAAAAAAAAAAAACGCTGCAACATTCATATTTTTGTACAATGTCTAAAATTTTAGGATTCAATGAGTGTTCGAACAATAATATGAGATTTGGTGAAAAAGAAGTTGCTATCTTCAGATTTCTCTATAATATATGTCTACGATTTTACGATTTTAGGATAACAGATACTTTGTTTAGGAAGCCATTTAAAGTATCTTAAATCTTATGAAGATTTAGGCTTCTATTTTAACTAATTTAACAATTTTGTAACTTGTCATTTTATTTTGGCTGTGGTTTTATGGGTGTTTTCAATTATGTAACTGTTCGATTTCGTTTTCTATTAGGTCATCTTTTGGTTGGATCAGTTGCTAATTAATTCTAACCTTTTTTCATTTGAATCATGGCTCGGTGCTTAAGATGAAAACATAAAATGCTCCTGACTTGCTTTTCCTAATTTGTTGTCTTAAAGAAAGAGCATCCTGTGCACTTATTCAAAAACTCAAGCACCAAGGTTTGCTTTCATCTCTTAAAGGCTAGTTAATTTTAGTGTAAATTTTGTAGCTTCATTAGCCTTACAGGTACGACAAGTTTTAGTTAAAATATTTCCTTGATTATGGGTTTAAGTTAGAATTTTGGCTATTTTGGTGATCAACGTTCATACTTATACGAAGCCTTCAAATCCAGAAGAAAGTAAAGTAATAGCTACAATGAATTTGATATAAAATTGTGTTTTCACAATTAACTTGAAACAGTGGATTATACAAATGCTATCAAAATTCAAGGTTTTAATAAAAGGTTTAAAATGCTAAAAGGGTTCAAGATGCTAATGTACATGGTGGTGAGTTCCGCTACCTGCACTTGAACATATTTTGGCAAAAAAATGTAATGAAATTCACAAATTCAAGATGTTGAATAAAATTAGGCTTCGTTTCATTATTAATGCATTGTGGTTTTTGGATTATTATATTAGTGAGTTTAATGTTGGAAAACTGATGTATATGCAAGCACAATAGGCACAATCAAATATTCTACCAAAAAAAATGCACTAAATTGACATTGATCCGTCATTATTTGAATTAGTTTCCATCTTGATGATGGTTGGAAAGTTAGAAAATAAACAAATTTCTTATTATATATAGATGGTATGATTCCACAATATTTCCACTTTACCTATTTAGTGTTCTTGTTTTTGTAAATTTAGATATGTTTGATTTCATTAGTAGTAAATTAATAAAAGTTTTAATTATTATTTTTATTTATAGATGTATCTAGTTGGATCATCTTCAATCAATAAGATTCACCTATCACGATTGGAGAAAGGTTCACATGCACATTAGATTGTTAAGGTAAATGCAAATTACCTTGTTGGAAGTTATTTTATTATTGTATACATATTTGTTAACATATTTAAGTTTTACTTGTTGTCAATAGTAATTACTTTCAACTCATATAACCAATTAATATATGATTATTTTTTATATATCATGTTTATTGGTGATATTCTTATATGTTTTTAATTTTTTATTTGATGTATTATGGTTATATGGTAGGCAATTGTTCATAAGGTGGATATAGAAGAGAATCGATTATGCCAAGTTTGTCTATAATCAAGTTTCCATTTTTTTCTCCAACTATTTAGTCTGATAGTTTTATATATTGAGTGTTACTAGCAAACCATTTGTATTAATTAAATTTTGAAGACATTTGTGTTTTAAATATTTTAAATGTTGTTAAACAAGTCAAATTTTAATCTAATAACGATGCTGTATTTTTCCATTTATTATCTTGTTTTTTTTTTTTTTTTTTTTTTTTTTTTTAATATTGTATAGTCCATTTGACTTAAAAAAAAAACTAACCTAATTTATTGATATAATTTTTGTGGTAAGAAAATGTCACTAAAATAATAAAAATAATATTGATTCTAGTAGTTAAACAATGGCATAAAAATAGAGCCACTAAATCTACAAGTGTTTTAGTGGCATAATAGAAAAGTGCCACTAAAACTCAATAGAGTTGCAGCGACACAATAAAAAAGTGCCAGTATAGGTTTTTAGTGGCAACGTTTTTAGTGACACCTTTTTTTTTGTGTCTCTGATTGCCTAGGGGGATTTTAGTGGCACTTTTTTGGTTTTTTGTGACATTTTTTCTATGCCACTAAATGTAATTTTTTTTGTAGTGGGAGTATAATGCTTCAACAGAGTTGCCTAGAAGTTTTCTTCTTTATCTGTTTGACTTACATCCACACATAGTTGGGTGATACAGAAGACCCAAAACCTAGCACTTAGAATTACCTTTTTATCATTCTTGACGAAAAACTTGAAATCATTCCATGGAATATTCTCAACATCAACTGTCTTTTCATAGAATAAACCCCACAATAACTTCAATCAGGAACATTTTAGTCAAGTCCACTCCTCATGTTTTGACTGCCAGACACCTTAAAATGAAATGAATAGTAAAATGCCAAATAACAAGAAATTTTGCCTTTTTGAAATTTCTAAGGTTAAGTTGTTATCATTGTAACCCATATGTTTCATCATGACCACAAGCTGACAATCGTTAGGGTTTTTGTACATAGGCTCAAGGGTTTGAAGAGAGAAACCAATGCAACTGAGAAATGTCTTTCGGTCCAAAGTAACACGAGTCTCATCAACAACATAAAAGACAATACAATCTTCATCAATGGTGACTATAACAGTTGAGAATGCCTTGTAGAGCAACCTCAACGAGAAATTGATTGTGGTGCGAGTAAACATGATGAAAGGTTGCTCCTCTTCATTATCTCAATAATTATGTATACCTTCTGATTATAACGAGACAAATCAAAATTTGCAACATAATCGTAAGATCCAATTATGTAATCATCAGGTAGAACGTTGGAGGAAGATGGAGCATTTGAAGATTTAGACAGTTTTAACATTGTGGAATGATATGATAAACAGTTAGAAAAATCACATAAAATCTAGAGATCGTAATATATATAAAGCATCGTAAATGAAATTTTTGGGCACGTAAATATTAATAAGGAGAATAACACATCTAGTTAAGAATGATACATCATTCAATCGTGTTAGGTATAAGATTACAACTTTCGTTAAAAGTGGATATGTTCTTTTGAATCCAAGATTGATGATTGACAAAAGTCAATATGCAGTCATTACAAATACTTCCCCCAATTGAACTAACTGCAGATTTTGCAAATTCTTTACCATTTATTTTTTAAAACAGAGAGAATATCTAGTTTGTAATAACAGACGATTGTGTTCATCATTCCCATAAAAAATAATAAGCTATTTCCTACTAAACATTTTATAAACAAAAAGGCTATTTCACCAATATATGCAACCACAATAATTAAAATGTGCAATCCAATTCCTTATATTCTAATAAATAAATAAAAATAGTGATAATTATTTTATTTTTTGCAACTACACAACAAATATATATATATATATATATATATATATATATATATATATATATATATATATATATATATATATATATATATATATATATATATATATATATATATATATATATATATATATATATATATATATATATATATTTCATTTAGACCAGGTTAAAAATCCAAGATTCAGGTGTCTAATAATTTTTTTGAAGATTATAATACAAAACAAAATATTATATTTATTTAATAGTTACCAAATAAATACATTAATTATGTGCTCCTTGAGAGTAAACAAAAACAAATGAAACAGACAAACTAAGGAATTTTATCAACCGATCTTTTCATATCCTTATACTAATAAAAGAATAGTTCTTTTACCACGTGTCACCATATTAAACATCTTAATTAATGTGTTGTCACTTGTCAATCTATTGACAATCCATTTTAAATATATTAGACCTCCTCATTAATGTAATGCTATTAGTCAATGTATTTATTCTTTATTTTAAATTTTAAATTTTATATTATTGTTTTCATTAATTCCCAAATAAAAACATCTAATATATATTAAAATTTAATTTTATATATTTATTTGAATCAAAGATTATAATTTCACATAACTAATAAAAATATCTCTTAAATTAATAATTTATTTAAAATAACTGATTAATAATTTTGAGTTATTACTATAAAACTTTAATTAATTCTATAATCGTGGTTCCCACGGGTTATAAACTAGTATGTTATACAATATACTAATATGTAACTAACATTCTTCCATAATGTACCACTGCTAATAGTAACATAGGAATTCAAAAAATATATTTATCCAAAATGTACTTGTCGGCATCTTCAAGAGTTGATTCCGGATTCAAATTTTTTTCTAAAGCAATTTCATAATTCTTTATAATAAGACCTCTAAATATAGTAATTAAACCAAAATATAAACAAAATACATATCCAAAACATATAAAATAAAATGACAAAACTAAAACATTGTGAATGCCAAAATTTACTAACTTGAAAAAGATAACAATTTTCATAAACTACTCCAAATTAACATTAACAACATATGCAACTAAATTAGTAATAAGGACTAAAATCCACACATATGTTGAAAAATAAACAAAGCCATAATCATTAATATACAAATCACAAAACACAAACATTTACATTGTAACATATATAATTACCACTCATGGGTATCCATTTACATAAACAGTTAATCAAACATAATCTATAGTAAAAAAAAAAAAATAGCTACTCGTTTTTCCTTTGCATCATAACAAATTTAAACAAACTGGGAAGATGTTTTTTTTCCTATAAAAAATAATTAACATTATAATTCACTGCTTCTAAAAATAAAAAAAATGAATTATAAACGTAATGACAACTTACCTCACAATTTATATCTCGAACCAGTGGAGTTTCTTTTGGCTTAACAATTACCAAATCATTCTCAAATCAATAAACGTCAACAAAACCGAACAAAAATTAACAAAAAAAACCCATTATAAAACACGATTAAAATCAGTATAAGTATTTTCCTTTTATCCAATGTTGAGTGCACATATGTTTCTACATCACAATTCAATTGTTGATCTAGACTATATTCATCAGGCTTAACAATTGCACAATCCTCAGTCAATTGGTACATAAAATGACTTCAACAAAACCATCGATTCAATAGAACAATTATAATCAGTATAAAATTGTGTATCTATTTTTCATTTTTAAATGAAAAGTGATTGTGCTATGAGTATGTACAATAATATTATCATAAGACCTCTTAATATTATAACTAAACCAAAGTATGAACATAGTACATATCCATAACATATAGAATGAAAAAAATAAAACATTGTCATTGCCAAAAGCTACTAACATAAAATTTTTTTTGTCATAAACTACTCCAAAGGAACTTCAACAACATATACAATTGTATCTGTAACTGTAACAGACACATTAAAATCTACACCTTTGCTGAAAAATTAAAAAAACAATAATAATTAATATACATATCACAAAAAACATGTACAATTTAACAGTCGTAATTACCACTCTTAGACGTAGGCATGAACATCCGATTCTACACGCATACACTTAACTTTATTCGTACTATGGATGACAACTCGAGGAACTTTTATAATAACAGATGATGTTGATGAGAAATCACTACCAACAAACTCCCCATTCAAGTTCTAAATCACAAATTTAATTAGATTAAAAGAGGTTTAAGGTAAAATATAAATAGGGAAAATGTCACTGTAGCCCCACGATCTTACACATTTTGGTTTAAAAGCTACCTACTGTTATTTTTTTGGCTTTATAAGGGTATGAAATCACATTTCGCCGGCTAATTAGGGATTTTGACCTAATTTAACTGGTTTCCTTGCCTAGTCACCACCTAACTCGGTTATAGATTCAACTCACCCAACTCAGATGACACATCGACGACTTAACAACGAGTTGGCTTGCTTGGGCCCTAAGGGTTCAAGTGGTCCCCTAGTATATAATAGAAGGATTTTTTTGGAGAAAACCCTAAAATATTGTTACCATTTCGGGTCAAATACTAGCCGACAACCATTCGACGATACTCCCTTTTTCCCTCTACTTTCTTCCATTGATCCTAACCCACCACCATTATCGGATACTATAAACTCCATAAGCTCAACAGACGGGCTTAACTTGAACGATTTGTACATGATCTTCTGTGATTACGGTGAAAAGATAGTTGAGCAACAAGGTCAGGTCGAGCGTATGAAGGAGGTGATGGGTCGAGATTACCTTCATTCCAGGGTGGATGTCCTCAACATGCAGCAAAGGTTCGACTATGTTTAGAAGAAGATTAAAGCGAGTGTTATGTTGCTTGTGGGTGTTGTCGTCGTCATGTTCATGGTCATGATTTTCATGATTCACTTGATAATAATAAAGTGAATCTCATGGACATGGGTTGTGGTGGCATGCTAATCTAATGGTCTTAGTCTAATGGTAGTTGTAATCGTGTTCCTTGTTATATATGTTATTAGGATTATGTGTGTCTAGTTTGTGTTAATGGTAATCCAGTGTGTGTAGGTAGTGCTACTCTAGTGGTAGTTGTAGTGGTAATGTTTGGATGTATTTTGAACTCCTGGTTACCTATAACAGGCATTTTGGTTTGATATTGGTTTAATGTAAATCGAAATACATGCTTGATAAAATAAGGCATAAATGGCTTATAATTTCTTGTGTCCAGTGGTGTAGTTGTTTTAGGGTAACTTTTGGTGAATCCTGAAGGGTTTTGAGCATTCTAACACTCTTATGGTGTACATGCAACCCTAGGAACCTTGGATCTATGTTTTCTCTATTAAACATGAAAACTTTCATTTTCCAAGGTTTTCATCCTAACTAGCATATCATGGGGTACATGTAATATAAAAAAACTGGTAGGATCACATGCCTTTTGTTGTGGTTAATTGCTTGGAGCTTCAAGAGCCTAGCACCAATAATGTGAATGCCTCAAGTGGAATAAAAAATAACCAAAACAACTTGGAAGACTTTGAGAGAATATGATGCATTCTTGAAATCGTCCAACCCTTGTTATCTCACACACTAGTGCCATTTCAAGTGCCAAAGACCTCTTTATATAGTATGGTGGATTAGGGTTACATCCATGTAAACCCTAATACTCATGACCTTTCATTTCCATAGGATCCATGGGTTAAAAGCTCCATGGACCATCCATGGACTTCCATGCAAGCTTAGCCCATCCTTGTAGAGGTTATGAATTGTAAAAGTCGAAATGTTTGTTTCTTTAGTTTCACATTTTTAGTTATTTTACTAAGTCACAGATTTATGCGAAGCGTATTGTAATAGACTTAGTATATTTTTTGTACACTCAGGTTTCCTATAAATAAGGACTGAGGATAGAAGTAGAAAGTACTTTTCTCTCGAGAATTCTTTCTGCTTAAAGCATTGTAATCAGTCTTCATCAATATAAGATCTGATTAATATTTACTCAATGTGTTCTTATTTTTCAATCATTCAATCATAATTGCTTTCATATCATCGATAACAATTCTCTTCAATTGGTATCAGAGCAGGATTCAAACTGCATTGATCTGATTTTCATGTTAGAATCATTTGCTTTTTGAGTAATAACTTTACTCAAAATTTTCCGCGCAATTTTGTTTTGAAAATCAAATTTGATCTTCAGATTTGAATTGATTCTGCCTTTGAATTGTTCAATCGAGTGATCGATTAGCGATTTGTGATCATTTTAGTTGATCAATTCTCAAATTCATCAAGTTTTTCAAGCTTTCTGAAAATTTACGTGTTCATCAATGGAGAACTTCAACATGAATACAATGACTTCTTTCTCTCACTTGCTTGGTTCCTCAACCAAAATTCCGATGTTAATCCCTGAATACTATGATCAGTGGGCTGATAGAATGGAGGATTACTTAAATGGAATTGATGAAGAACTTTGGAATTGTATCAATGGAACAGTGCAAGCTCTTGCTAATGTTCAAGCAATTGGACCGTCTACTACTTCTGCTGAAGTTGCTGAACAACAAAACCGTTTGAAGAAGAATGAAAAGAGATGCATGAGGGAACTAAGAGGTGCTCTACCTCCTGTGGTTTACAATTACATTCGTAGTTGTAAAACAGCCAAGGAGATCTGGAACACTCTAAAAGAGAAGTATCAAGGTAGCGAAAAGACAAAGATCAACTCTGTGAAGCAATGTCTTGTTGAACTGAAGGAATTCAGACAAAAGGATGCTGAAACTCTTGAAAGTTACTATGATCGTCTGAATAAGCTTGTGTATCGCTGCAATAGGTATGGAATCACTAGGTCTCTCATAGAATTCAATTTAACATTCATCATGGGTCTTCGCAAGGAATGGCGAAGTGTGAGTATGATGATTAAGAATCAACAGAGTTTTGATACAACCAGCTTGAATGATCTCTACAATCAGCTGAAAACACATGAAAGTGAAGTTTCAGAAATGTATGAAGAATCAAAACAAAGTATAGGAGGACCTTTGGCTCTTGTTTCAAAGGTATCAGAAGTCGAAATTAATGAAGCAGATGGTTCAGACAACTTAATGAACTCTGATGATGAAGCTGTGGCATTCTACTCAAACAACAGAGTTAAGAAATTTTTCAAAAAGCCTTTTAATCCAAAAGGAAAGGCAAATGATGCGAAGAGTGGAGTCGCAAATGCTGGAGGAGAGGAGAAGAAGAAAATGGAAAAAGTTGATGAAAAGCAAAAAGATGCTAAAGATGCGAAGAAATTGAAAGGTGATTCTGGAATTTACTGTCACTACTGCAATGGTGCGAATCACTTCACAGCTGATTGCATGTTGCGAAAGAAAGAGGAGAAAAAGAACAAAGTGAAAGATGAAGCTTACTATTCAGAAAAGATTGAAGAGTTGCGTGCAAAGACAAAAGGATTGTAACTAGTTGCGAAGGGTGAGTCTAATGAGGAAGAAAGTGGAACATATCAGATCTGGTCTTCAGGATCTGATGACGAAGAAATGAGACATCCAACTCATGGAGCTATGTTCGCAAGCTTTGAAGAAAATTGCGAAGAGAATGTTTCAGGACGGTACTTCGTATCCAAGTCAACAGACAAATCACCAATGACCACCAAGGTACGTGCTATTCTTGAATCTTTTAATATTCCTTTATCTGCTTATGATACTGAAATTACTTCGTTTGATGATATTGTTGCTTATTTTGATTCTGTTATTGTGTCTGCTAGTACTGAAGCTCAAAATTTAAATATGCAACTAGTTGAGACACGAAGAGAGTTAGAAATAAAACGAAGCAGAGTAGACAAACTTGAATTGCAAATCAAAAATGTAAATTGTGATAGGGACAATCTTGGAAATGAAGTTAGGTTGTTGCTAGCACAAAGAAATATATATTGTAACTCTGCTAAGCGTTTGTATGCAAAATTAACTGCTTTACATCATTCATCTGACATTAGCAAATAACAACATAGGAAACTTTTACCTTTTCTTGACTATGATCGTGAAAAAGTTGATGTTGTGTCTTATGATTGCGAAAACACAATTACTCAATTTGACAAAATACCTGATGATAGATTCGCATATGGTATTGTCAAAATTGATGAGTTGGTTAGTATTGTCAATGAAAGTTTGACAAAGAATGAACAAGTGAAAATCTTAAAGAAAACTGAAACCTCAAATCTTGATTCTCAACTCAATTATGCTGATATTGATGACAATTCAGATAATGTGAGTGAAATCAGTGAGATTAAAGAGGAAGAAGAGGTTGATTGTTCTCAATTGTCAATCATTAATATCACATCTAAGATCAAAGGTAAAGAAATTATAGTTGATTCGATAGTTAAAGATGACATTAAAAAACCCTCTACTTCGCAACATTGTAATTTTGATAATGTGGAAGTTGAAAGCTGGAAATTTGATGACACTAATGAAAACAAAGAAGATGTGAAGGATTCACATGAAATACCTCCACGAGTTGTGGTTGATCAAGTGTTTGAAAATACAAAAGAATTTGATAAAATTTTAAATGACAAAGGTGCACATTATTTGGAAACCAACACTGTGGTATATCCAAATTTTGTATGCACTGATAACACCATTTTTCCAAATCAAATTTTCATCACTAATGGGAATGCTGAGAAAATTCACCCTGAATTCAATAAAATGGTTGAAAAAGATAATCAAAGGCCAACTACTGAAGGTTTTTTTTCGCAAATCAAAACACAGAAGAAAACAATTTAACTCAAAATCCTTATGTTTTTCAAAAACAAAAATCATCACAAAAATGGGTGGTTAAAGGTGAAAAAGAAAACAAAGTTTTTGAAAAAGTTGAAAAACCAAAGGTTGAAGTGAAATTAAATTCTCATGAATTTAAATTGATGGTTGGAAATTATTCAACAGAAAATACTGTTTCAAAAAGAAAAGCAGGAAAAGCAATTTTTTTGGCAAGTTGTGTCCAATGATAAATCAAAAGTTGAAAAAGAACAA
This sequence comes from Lactuca sativa, assembly GCF_002870075.4. NCBI lineage: Eukaryota > Viridiplantae > Streptophyta > Magnoliopsida > Asterales > Asteraceae > Lactuca > Lactuca sativa. Next base: position 395,419,716 of record NC_056626.2, read on the forward strand.
ATTTCAAAGTCAAAATCGTCAAAATTTCAAAGCATAAATAAACAAAAGGATACAAGCTTTCATAAACCAATATATTTTGTTGACAATGATAAACTTGTTCGCAAATATGACAACAATCGAAAATTTAAGAATTCGCAAAAATTTGTGAAAAATCCAAAGTTTCAAAAAGTTGGCAAATTCACGAATGATTCATCATCTTTGAATGTCACAACTCAAACAAAAATGAAATTTTCTCCTAAACAACCAAATTTTCCAAATCCTTCAGTCTCAAAACCGATCAAAGTTTCATACACAAAAGGAAAATCTGATGTATGTATGATCAATCATTGGCTAGAAGGGAAAGGAAGACAATATCAAAATGGGAAGCTTTCAGAGCAACAAATAAAGCATGCATTTGACAAATTCGTGAATAAATCTTCCACTGGTAGTTCATTATCTCATGATTCGCAAGTTCTAGTACAAAAATGGAAACCAGTTATCAAAGTTGCAAATGTTGTGAAAAATGAGATGAAACTCAATGAAAATCCAAAACTGTTGAACAAATATATTTCAATATCTCGATCTGATGATGTTGATATAATTGATAGTGTCACAGACAAAGTGAAATCATGGTTTATAAATTCAAAACATTTGTTCAAAACTACTAATGAAGGACCCAATAAGTCTTGGGTTCCTAAATTTTTTCAATAAATGCAGGTGATGTGTGACGAACAATATGATGCGAAATGGTATATTGATAGTGGTTGCTCTTGTCACATGACTGGAAGAAAGGAAAACTTGCGAGACTATCGAAGCTTGGAAAATGCAGGAGTAGTCAAATTCGGAAATAATCACAAATGTCAAGTGAAAGGCTATAGGAAAGTAACAAATGGACAATTCACTGTTAACAGGGTTGCTTATGTTGAAGGTCTTCAACATAACTTGATTAGTGTTTCACAACTTGTTGTGGGTACTGGAAACCAGGTTGTGTTTAATGAAGAAGGAAGTATCATTTCAAATGCGAAGACAAATGAAGTACTTCTCAAATCCAAAAGATATGGTGATATGTTTACACTGGACATCAAACCAATCGTGGGCAAACCTGCTATGTGTTTACTATCAAAGGCATCTAATGATGTCAGCTGGCTTTGGCATAGAAGATTATCACATTTGAACTTTCGCAATATTAACAAACTTGTCACTGAAGATTTAGTTCGAGGTTTACCTGTACTAAAATTTGACAATGATTCTCTGTGTGCAGCTTGCGAACAAGGAAAACAACATAGAAAAGGTCATCCGATTGTGATAGATTCAAAAATCGTAGAACCATTGGAACTTCTTCACATTGACTTATGTGGACCGTCGACTGTTGCTACAATCAATAAAAAGCGGTACATTTTAGTTATTGTTGATGATTTTTCTCGATTCACATGAGTATTTTTTCTCAGGTTAAAATCTGAAGTTGCTCAAACGATGATTGATTTTATCAAAATGATTGAGATTAGCCTTAAAAAGAATGTTCACAAAATTAAAAGTGATAATGGCTCTGAGTTTAAAAATCAAACTCTTGATTCATTTCTTATAGGCAAAGTAATTTCGCATAATTTCTCATCACCATATACTCCACAGCAAAATGGTGTTGTTGAAAGAAGAAATTGATCTTTATGTGAAGCAGCCAGAACCATGTTAACATATGCGAATCTACCTCAATATCTTTGGGCTGAAGCAGTTTCAACTGCATGCTTTACTCAGAATCGATCATTCATTCATCGCAGATTCAATATCACTCCATATGAAATACTCAACAATCGAAAACCTAATTTCAAATTTTTCCATGTTTTTGGTTGTAGGTGTTTCATAATGAATCTCAAAGATAATTTGACAAAGTTCCAAGCTAAAGTTGATGAAGGCATATTTTTAGGGTATTCGCAAAATTCAGTAGCATACAGGGTGCTAAACAAGCGAACAAGAAAAGTTGAAGAAACTTTCAACTTAACTTTTGATGATTACTATCTTAAACAAACGGATAGTAAATTTGAAAATAAATCAATTATTGTTAATTCAGATACACAAAGTGATAATTCTAAAATAAATGATTTTGATTATGACTTAATTTTTGGAATTCCTGACAGGGCAATTGATGCGGAAAACAATGCTCCTGATAATCAATCATCAGAATCCTCAAAACATACTGATGATTCAACAATCACTACAAGTTCAATATCTTGCGAAAGTGTGCCTGAAGTTCGTATGGAGGGGGAGCATACAATTAACAATGAACACAGAAAGCAAACTTTCGAGGCGGAGTATGAAAATTTGAATCATCAAGTTGAGGGGGAGCATTCGCAAATTCAACAAGATCATCATTTTGAGGGGGAGCATCAAGATGAACATCATGTTGAGGGGGAGCATGATGAAACAGAGACAATTAATCTTGATGAAAATGATGAGTTTCATGAACTAAATGATAATTTTTCTGTTGCAGGATCTGAAAATGAAGATATGTATGAAGATGCACCATTGGAATTTAATCTTGATTTTCCACCACTTGAGAAATGGACAAGAAATCATCCCAAAGAACAGGTAATTGGCAATCCACAAGATGGTGTGTTGACAAGAGCTCAAATTCGTGCGAAAAATGAGGTACTAAATGCGAACCAAGAACTGTGTATGTTTAATTTCTTTATTTCGAAAATAGAGCCAAAGACAGTAAAGGATGCTATGGAACACTCAGATTGGGTTATTGCTATGCAATTTGAACTGGCTGAATTTGAACGAAACAAGGTTTGGAGATTAATTCCTAAACCTTCTGATGTTTCAATTGTCGGATTAAAATGGATTTTTAAAAATAAAACCGACAAAGATGACAATATTATTCGTAATAAAGCTAGACTAGTTGTTAAAGGTTATTCGCAACAAGAAGGAATAGACTATGAAGAAACATTTGCTCTTGTTGCAAGACTCGAAGCAGTTCACATATTTTTAGCTTATGCAACTCACAAAGACTTTGATGTTTTTCAAATGGATGTTAAGTGTGCATTCTTAAGTGGAGACTTGAAGAAACAATCTATGTTGAACAACCACCAGGATTTATAAATGATGAACATCCTGATCATGTCTACATTCTAGATAAGGCAGTGTATGGATTAAAACAACCACCAAGAGCCTGGTACGCAACACTTACAAACTTCTTGAAACAATCTAAATTTAAACAAGGATCAGTTGACCCCACATTATTTCGCAAGAAAGTTGGGAATCATCTAATGCTTGTTCAAATTTATGTTGATGATATTATTTTTGGCTCAACCGACCCAACATTGTTAATTGAATTTGAAAATCTAATGAAGAGTCAATTTGAAATGAGTATGATGGGAAAAATTAATAATTTTCTTGGATTGAACATAAGACAGAACAGGGATGGAATTTTAATCAATCAAGAAAAATACACGAAGAACTTGCTTGAAAAGTTTGGAATGACCAACAGTACGAAACCGAGAGTACCAATGGCAGTGGGAACAAGATTAACTCCTTCGTTAGATGCTCCTACTGTTGACTTAACACTTTATCGAAGCATGATAGGGTCTTTATTGTACTTAACTGCAAGTAGACCCGATATTATGTTTTCGGTATGTAATTGTGCTAAATATCAAGCTAATCACAGAGAACCTCATTTGACTGCAGTGAAAAATATTTTTCGCTATCTTAAGGGAACAGTTTCGTTATGACTTTGGTATCCTTTGAAATTGGGATTTTTCATTCAAGTTTTTTCAGATTCTGATCTAGGAGGATGTACTTTGGATAGGAAAAGTACAAGTGGTGGATGTCAACTATTGGATGGAAAGTTGGTAAGTTGGCAATCGAAGAAGCAAACTTGTGTGGCTATATCAACTATTGAGGCTGAATACATTGCAGCTGCTGCTTGCACTTCGCAAATTATTTCGATTCAGAGTCAACTTCGTGACTATGCAATAAACATGAAAAAGATTCCCTTGTATTGTGATTCGCAAAGTGCAATTCACATTTGTCATAATCCAGTACAACATTCAAAAACAAAACACATTGCTCTTCGATATCATTTTATCAAAGATCATGTGGAAGATAAGAATATAGAAATTCATTTTGTTAAAACCACTGAACAACTTGCGGATATTTTTACTAAACCTCTTGATGAAAAATCATTTGTTAGAATTTCGGTAGGTTTGGGAATGATTGATGCGAATTCAATTTCAAAATATCAAGAATGAAAAGTCCATTCAGCAGTTATGAGTCAGAATCGTTCAGAAGTTACTGTTCATCCAGAGGGTTCGCATGGCTTCGCATCCACATTTATTCGCATTTGCACACATGACAACTAAGATTAGGTTTACGATTCATTTTGAATTTTTTTTAAATTTTTGAAAAATTTGAAAAATCCAAAAAGATTTTCTGTTTATTCATTTTTGTTATTGAAAAATCAAAAATCCAAAAATTTTTTATTTTGTTATGTTTTTATTTTTAAAATTTAAAAATCACAAAAATATTTTTTAGTGTGTTTTGAGTTTAATCCAGGGCTTAATGCGAAGAGGTCATGCTTATATGTTTCTATGGGAAGGTATCATTTTTTTTGAACTAGTTAGGATGTCCCTAGAAGCATGCTGCAGCATGTTGACTCAAGCCTCATATGACTCTATGTGTGAGAAAAGAAAGCCTTAATGAAATTATCACATGAAAATTTCTTCCCAAAAGGCTTGTATTCGCATAAGTCAAAAGAGCTACCTTACTCTTCTCATATAAGTTAAGAGTTTTCTGTTTGGTCCAAAAATAACAGAGATACATTCGATCTTATAACCAATCTTTTTCATCTCAACATTCTTCACACGAATCACACAAAAAGATGTATGTCTGAGAGGTCTCTGATCAAACCCATCGAGACTTAGATATACAAAAATTTTGTGTTTATGATCTGACATCATGAGTCCGTGGTGAAAGTGAAACCCAAACATCATAAACTTTGATGAATTGACGGGGAACTTTGTTCCAGATATTAACGAAACTTTTGTTTCAGTACCAAAATTTCGAAACTCCAAATCATATTCAATTCGCATGAGTGGTCTTGATCAAACATTCGCAACCCATGATGTTTGTTACCCAACATGATCCAGTACAAATTTTTTTATGAATATGATTTCTGTGTGAGTTTCATTCGCAAATCCTAGTCATGATAATATTTTCAAAAGCCAACTTGTCACTGACTACACTGGTCATACAAGTAATTTCAGTTACAATTTCTCACCTTATGTTAAGGTTGATATGTAATGAAATTTGAAACCAACCCAAAAGTATCTTTCAAAAGAAGCCCTTTGATACTTATCAAAAAGTATTCGATTGTAATTCACGGGAACATACACAAGCTGTTGATCATCTTTCTTGATGATTAATGAAGCAACATTTTCCTGGGGTTTAACTGCCTTCGTGTCAAATTAAATTTTTGACATCACAAAATTCAAAAAAAATTTTATTGTTGTTTCTCATCCTATTTCTTTGGAACACTGCACTCACAAAATCCTTGAGGTTCTGAGTAATACCAACTCAAGATGATGATTTCGCAAATCTAGCATATGACTTCACTTTATATCCCAAAAGTGAAAGAGCCTTGCCTCCATGCGAAGGGTTTTAACGGTTCAAATTCTATAACGGGAAAATTGATAGGCTGTGTACTCAAGATGGTTGGTATTCAGTCCGGTTTTCTAGGAGATGTGATAGTTACTTTTTTACAGCATGGTTATCTTTTACTGTCATGGTCTGATTATCAAGGTGCCACATCAGATAACATTAAATGTATCCCGCTTTAATTTCAAATTGATTTGGGTTACCTATAAAAGGGGGTTCAAGATAATTGTATATGGTTACGCGATCAAAACTCTCACAATCCTAAAGTTCTTCAAACTTCTTCAACTTCATCTTGTTCAAACCCTAACAATGGCCGGTACTCAATAAAACACTGATGAAGTTCTCTCACAATCACTCATGAAGATCCAAAGCACCAACTATCTGGTTGATCCAAATGTCTCATCATACCCAGAAGGATTGAAGATGTTAATAGTTGCCTTGAAAAGATCTTCTCTGTCTACTGCCATGTTCAGTTCTTTTTCAGTTCTGATGACTTGGTTGTCATTGGCATCATCATCGGCTTCTTACAATTATGTCACTGATGTTATTACCTTCAATCTGATGAACAACAAAAGGGTTAAACTCACCAAGAAACTTTTCATCGAATTCTTGAACATTCCCAACAACCCTCCTTTTTTCAAACCTCTCAATTCCCAAATAATCTTTATGTTCAATGAGATGGGTCATCAGCCAGCACTTGAGAAGATTAGTGATTTCAGAAAGTCTGGATTACCCTGTATGTGGAATTTTCTATTTGGAATTTTCCTCAGATGTTTGACAAGACGAATAGTAGGTCTTGATAGGGGGCGTATGGAAGTTTACACGATGGTGATGGGCTTATACTATGATATTAGTGTCGACTATGGAACTCAGTTGTGGAAGGAGTTCGTAAAAAGTTTGGAAAACACTAATCCTGAGAAAGGTATCTCATGTGCAAGGTATTGGAGCCTTATTCTGGAAAAGGTATATGAAAAAGAGGGAATTCAAGTTCCAGAGGGTTCTGAGGTTGCGGAATTTTCATTGTATCAATTTCCGAAGGAGGTGGAGGATGATGAAGACATTTTTACTCAGGTTGCTCGCATTCCAGATGCGATGCTTCACAAAGTATCATCCACTCACAAAGTATTGATACGATACATGAAGACATTTGATCCAGCTGTGAAGACTGGGATCTTACTGGAAGTCACTGCGAAACCTCAAAGAAGAAGAAGGCCACCAAGAAGGATGAAAACGTTCAATCTTCAAAACAAAGTCAAGAAGAAGAGGTTCAGATAGAGGAGACCTCGTCAAAATCGAAGAAGGAAACAATACCCTCAAAATCAGGGGTATTGAAAAAGATTCTCAAAACAGAAGTAAGCAGTAAGGGGGTGACAGTTTGCAGTATTCCAACTCCTGTTTCTCCAGGATCAAAGAGGCAAAGAGCTCAAGATGTTGTGAAACAAATGCAACAAACTCTTTTGAAGAAGAGTAAGTTGATCATTAGTAATGAGTCTTCTGATGAAGAGGTAGTTCCAGAGACTCCACCTGTTTCTACGCTGGTAACAGTTTCTCTTCCACTTGTTTCAATTACACCAGTTTTGCAAATTTCCACTCAATCCATTCCACTTGAAAGAGTCACTACCAAATCAGTTTCTGAGGAGGTTCCTATTTTTGATATGGTTGTCAACGTATCTGATACGGGGGCACCTATCACAAGTGTCGAAACCACTCTGCCCATTAGCCTACCAACTACATTACCCATTTCATTACCACCAGTATCACTTCCAACTTCTACACTTTCTACCTCATCCATTTTTAACCATCCTCTACAAAATCCATTCACAACCTTATTTCCATCACAATCACCTGAAACTCCTCAACCTTCGCAACCCATGTCTGATAATGAAACCGAAGGAGGAGCTTTTGGAGGAGTATTTGAAGATATACACTTTGATTCAGAGGAGGAGGATATACCTGATCATATGCTTATGACAAGAAAGCAATTCAAAGTCCTGAATCAAAAGTTGAATGCCATTATTCAGTCATAAGCTGATTCTGGCAGAATGTCATCTATCTCCAGATTGGAGGTTGATGTTATGATCAAGGCTGCTGAGAGAAGAATACTTGATAAGGTTGATCAGACAGACAAGAACAATGAGCTTCGCATTAAAGCTCAAGGAAGTTCATTTAATGAAGTTGTTAAGGATTTACAAACTATTGCAAAAGAACGCCATGTTTTGTTTGTGCAGGATGTAAAGAAGGTTCAAGAGGATGTGAACTTCAAGATTGAAGAATTAAAGACTGAACTTGCGAAGGAGCTTCAAGCTATTACTTCTCAAAAGATTGAAGTACAGAAGAGGGTTGATGTAGTTGTCTCAGACATCAACAAAGTTATTGCTGCTCCTATCTTTGAAGCGAATCACAAAGAAAACACGGAGAAGTTTGATCAGTTGATTCAAATGGTGACTAAGTTGAAAGCCTTGGTTTCGCAATCTTCATCTCCGTCCATTTTCACTCCTGAATTCTTGTCTCTCAAAGTCAATACTTTGGAACAAGCAATTCAGAAGGCACTTGCTCCGATTGCGAACTTTACCTCTTTACTACCGAAGAGTGCCCCACCTGCTTTCACAGGGGTGCAAGGGGGAGATAAAAACTCAAGTAAAGAGGATGATGCGAAGACCGTGGGGAAAGTCATATATACTCAGCTCAAATCTACTCTTCCAATATTCACTTTGCCGATTTCCTCAACAACAATAACCACAAGACCAATAGACAAAGGAATAACTATTGGGTCAAAAGAAGGAAGTTCGAGTGCGAAACCTCCAATTGATAATGTGGGAAAAGGAAAAGGGATTTTGTATGAAAAGTCGAAGGAGGAGAAGAAAGCTGAAGCAGAGGCTGAGTTGGAAAGGATGAGGCAAGTTCAAAGCATAATGAGGCAAAGGGCAAGTGATCCTCCCACAATGAATAAAGGAGATCCTGCGAATTTATACTCTTATGAAACTATAGAGTCGAAAGTGATGGGATGGGAGATGTATGAATTTGAGAAAAAGCCAAAGAGAAGGTATGATATTGCGAATTCGGACAAATGCCAGTTGGATTTTCCGATAAATGAAATGCTTTTCATAACAGCCCAGTACAAGATTAGCGAGAAGTTTGATAATGCTGATGACTACATACACATGAAAATCAGATTTCATGCTGTATTGGGAAAAAATCCAGATGAGGTGTGGTCTTTAATGAAGATCAAAAAGGTGTTGATGATCAAGAAGGATACGATGTTTGAAGACATGCTTCAAAATTTTTGTTATTTTGTTATTTGAGCTGATAACAAGCAATATGATTTCACAATAGCTGATTTCCCTATGATGAATTGCAATGATCTTATTCAAGTGGCTCTCATTTTGAAACATATGGAAGAAAATAAGCTCAAAGGATCTGAAACTGAAGTGTTTAGAATCGGGTTCGCACATGTCAAGACTTTTATCGATAATTACTTCGATTGTTTGGCATTAACTGATGAAGAACTTGCAACTACTTTGGGAAGAGAAGTGAATGTTCCTTGGGAAGATACCTTGACCCAGTCAGCATTATCTAAGTATTTTGTTGGGGAAATATGCCTGAAACCTTTTGGCATGGTATTTTCAGGAAGGGATATGAAGGGGAAGCCCAAGAAATTTTTGTTCACGGTCTCGGAGGTCGAAGGATATACTTCTTCGCAATATACGAACTTTATTGTTCGTATGAACAACTGCAAGAAGAATAATGAAGGAGACAAGAGGGATCTTAAGAAGGTGATTTCTTGGTATGGAGAAGTGCGAAAGACTATTCACTCAGCTGTTCAGAGGCTTATGGACTGAATAGCTTCAACTGTTTACAAAGGGGGAGATTGTAGAGGTTATGAATTGTAAAAGTCGAAATGTTTGTTTCTTTAGTTTCACATTTTTAATTATTTTACTAAGACACAGATTTATGTGAAGCGTATTGTAATAGACTTAGTATATTTTTTGTACACTCAGGTTTCCTATAAATAGGGACTGAGGATAGAAGTAGAAAGTACTTTTCTCTCGAGAATTCTTTCTGCTTAAAGCATTGTAATCAGAATCAGTCTTTATTAATGTAAGATCTGATTAATATTTACTCATTGTGTTCTTATTTTTCAATCATTCAATCATAATTGCTTTCATATCCTCGATAACAATTCTCTTCAATCCTAAATGAACATTGGCCCATTCTATATATATATATATATATATATATATATATATATATATATATTATATATATATATATATATATGAATCCATATTTTAATTGGTTTCTTTTTTATCACTAAATTAATTTCAAATTAATTCTTGATCAATATTAATTGAACAATATGATGTTATATTAATATATTATAACTTATAATATATTAGTAAATCATAAATATAGTATTCTCAAAAGACTACCCATACAAATTTTCCAGTGAAGTGCAACCCAACTGGACCATGCCGGGTCGGGTCAAGTACATACCAAATATAGGTATGGACTTAGACACCTTATCCAACAGTCTCCCACTTGGATAAGTCTAATAACTATAGTTGCAAGTATAACTTCAGGAATCGACCAACAATCGTAGCTCTTAAAACTCTGTTGAACTATGAAGTGCCATTTAGATAAGTGATCATATAATCCTCTATTCTCAAGATATCAGCCGGACAAATATATGGAACAACGTCATACTTATTGTCCAGCAGTTTGTTTCCCGATTTCCGATTTGTTTGAAATAAAAATAAACTGAACACATCAATTTGGTTCTGACCGGGCCCAACACATAGGTCAAAACAAAATCATCGAGGGGCCCAGATATCGCTTCTAATCCCCAAGGACTAAAAGGAACATATAAACTTCGACTCATATGCTTGTACTAACTACTTGTTGAATCATACACAAAGGCACGTTATATAACATCAAGTTACTGATGTGTTTTCGTACAATCATTGTACAACCAACTTATAGTCAACAACTCATATCTCTAGGTTTGAAGACTTATATGATATTATCGTCTCACAATCACTCGAGATAAATTCCATGAAGTGGTACAAGTGAGCGTGAGTTTAATCCAATACTCAGAACTTATGAGCACTCATGAATGTTACAACAACTTTTGCTATGTCTAAACACCATAGACATCTACAAGCCCAATTCATGACAGTCTTGACTCATACCTACTTCAAAAGTATGATTGACTGTGGAGAGTTTGAATAAAGTAATTATTCTGGAATTCAAAACATGCAAAGTTGAAAGAATAGTAAACGATTGACACAAGATAGTAAAACTTTACTCATAAAAAATAACATCTTTTATTTAGTCATCAAATATCAATTACATTTTACAAGTTTCAGAAATAGCTATCTAATCAGTAAAACAATACAGACTGAGTACAAAATCAAGACTGCTGATCCTTGGACTTCTATTGCGGATGACTGAAGTAGAAACTCTTAACTGTGTTTGCGGTGCTGACTGTGGTAAGGAGAAGTTCAAGAGGGGAACTTTTAATGATTCAACAATTTCCCCCTAAGTGACCTCTTTAACTTCTGATCATTTATCAAGACAAATATATTTGATCAAGATCCACCAGAACTTCCTCACATTCTCTAACCAGGTGATTCTCCTCAGGATCTCAAACTTGACCTCTGCGGTAGTGAATTTGTATTTCTCTACTGCATTGCGGCAGATGTCAAGCTGCTTCCTGGTGAGCCGATGCATGGCACTCATAGGAATAAAGTATTTGACATTGTCGGTTTTCCTTTTGAAAATGATGCCAAGCTCTAGGAAGTTAGTTGCACCTAAAGATCTGTCAGCAAAGCCTTCGGTGGGCATCGGTGCGGGTCGAGAGGTGGTAGATCAACCTTCTTGGAAATGATGGGATAGATGTCCGCATCAATTTTGGCAAAGTCGTACACAGTTTCCATCAAGAAGTTGTTGGCCTGATCGAGTGCAATCTTCAGTTTTGGATGCTTCTCAACCTTGTTCTGAAATACTTTAGCTATGAGAAACACTTCTTCCGGGTTCATGTTAGGAAAGTCTACTTGGGTGCGAATGTAGTCATGTCCCCTTCGGGTGAGGGTGTACTGGAAGAATTATGCCTTCATAAATCTTCGAGGTTTGTAGTTTACAACTGCGGATGGCCGGTCATTGGACCATATGTGCTCTATGGGGGAGGTATGCTTAGTAAAGAATTGTGCAAGTCTCTCAAACTCCATACGCAATGTCTTGGCATCAGGAAGGCTTTGGTCAAACTTCTCAAATACCGTGAAGTATTTGGCATTGGGTGAAATGGGAACATCCCAGTAGCCATCCAAAGGAGGTTCTGCATAAGTGAGATGGGGAACATAATCTTCATCTTGCAGTCTTCGGTGAGGATTGACCCAAGAGTTGATAAGGGTTTCATCCATGTCAGTATCGAAGCCACATAGCCTCCAGATTTCTTCAACAAGTTTAGCTGACTTCCAGTGTTTCTTCTTTTGAGCTGTAGTAGGAGAATCGGTTGAGCTTGGAGAGGACATGTGTTCCGCAAGGAGTTTGAAGTGTGGGGGAGTTTTAGGTTTTTCTGGAATAAGAGGTGGAGAGTGGTGGGATGCTTGCGGTGAAGAATTTTTTTTCAGTGATGATGGGAGGACTCTGATGTGGTGAGGTTGAATGATGGGAGTGCTGAGAGTGATGTGAATGATAGGATTCTTCTTCATCACTTCCCCCTCTTGAGGAATGCATCCCCGGAGCTTCCTCAAGCCAAGAACGAAGGACATCAACCTTAGAGAAAACCTCTTGGAATTGGGATTTCATGGCATCAGCCAGCTGCTGATTATTGGGAATAGAAGGATTGAAGAGAAGTTTGTGGATGTATTTGACCAGAAGAAGGATCTCCGGACCATGAAAGTTGGTTGTTATTGAGCGTTGCAGTCGGTTGATTGTGGATTGAAGAACAGTGATTGCGGACTCATAAGCTGAGTGAGTCTCAGCAATCAACCTTTTAGAATCGGAGGCTTGATCCGAAATGGCTGCCTAAAGATCCTTTTTAACTGTAGTGACTTCAAAAATGAGTCGATCAGGAGTGGCCAGAAATTCCTTGTGGTCAGCTTTGCGATTATTGTCTAGGGAGCGGATCCCCATTTCAACTTTCAGGGAGAGACGCTCTGCTGTCAATCTTTCACGTGTTTCTAGTCGCTCAATCCTTTCAATAAGCAACTGCGGTCCTGGAATATCATCTAGTTGCGGTTGAGTTGGCTTGACCGCATCCAAGATTTGATCAACTTTGGCTTGAAGAGATAAGAACTCTTTCATGGCCACCGCATTCTTCTTCTTCTTCTTCTTCTTCTTCTTCTTCTTCTTCTTCTTCTTCTTCTTCTTCTTCTTCTTCTTCTTCTTCTTCTTCTTCTTCTTCTTCTTCTTCTTCTTCTTCTTCTTCTTCTTCTTCTTGGGTTTGGAGGTGGAGTGGTGGGAGCCACTTGATTCTTCACCTTCATCAAACATCATTAAATTAGCATCTGAAGGAGAGGGTCTATTTACCTCCTGAATGTCGTCATCATCATCCAGACCGTAAGTGGGAGCAAAGCTGATTTCGATCTCGGGTTCTTCATCTTAAGAAGCTTCAAAAATTGGAGTAGGAGGGACATTGGATGCTTGTTGGGCAGCTGCATCTGTATGTTGTTGTTGAAGAGATGCAACCATTTGATCCATCCAGCTTTGAACTTTGAGGATGGTGGCTACGGTATTCACATTTTTGATAGCATTTGCCCAATACTTAGCCACGATTTGAAGTTCTTGTTCTTTTTGTTGTTGCTGCTTGATTTGCTGATCTTTACGGGCTTGGAAGACACTTTTGAAAGCTTCATACTTCTTGATTTTAGCTTCGGTAGTTGGTTGATAACAGCTCCAAGAATCACTAGAGTTACTACCGTAAATTCCTTCATTTCGCACCAAGGTGTCCCTTGGGTTCACGGATCCTTGCACATTAGTGCTCACCGTGCCTAAACCACCTGAAACAGATGTAAGTAGAGTAGGATTTACTGAGTGTCCTTGGTCTCCTTGACCCGTGGTCAAGTCTGGCCTCAACTCAGTTCTGGCATGGGTAGAAGAAGTGCCCTACAGTTGGGAATGTATTTGCGGTGTTTAGGTGACTGATAAAAGGATGGAGTTCAACTCCTCAGCAGAAAAGAGGTGCAGTCGGGAAGCCCTAGAGATCTTAGCGCGAGAACTAGTATCATCCCTTTGGGGTGATACTGGTGGGGTGTCTCCACGATGTGATGAAACATGCTCACTTGATGAGCTTGAGTGGTATTCGATGGTTGTAGTGAATGAATCTGCGACAATCCCAAGGACTACCCGAGCCTGTGGAGAGGCTGAGGTATTAGTCCGGTCATGCATTTGGCTAGTGGTAGTGTTTTTTCTCTTTTTGAGAATGGCAATAAGTAGCGCATCCTCACCGGAATCACTGTCAGATACAGCGACAGTTTTTGACTTACGCTTCTTTGTGGGTGTGGTTGCCTTGGGAGCATTCTTCTTTGGAGTTGGAGGGGTTTTATTTGATGCTAACTGTTTTCTTCTCCCAGATACATTGGAAAGAGTGGTAGAGGAAGGGACTGCGGTACCTTCAGGAGAAACAACTGCGGATGGAAGAGGCGGGGTAGGTGGGTATGGGTCAATACCCTCCGTAGCCTTTATGTGGTCAGAAACATCAACACTCTCAAGACCAAGGGTTGTAAGTATGTAGTTTGGGATTCTGCCAATAGGTCCACAGGGAGTTTGATCAGATGAGGGAGAGTACCTTTTAATATCTTTAGTGATGAAGAAATTGATGTTGTCTCCCATACTGATGCATGCATCAGAATGAAGATCCAAGATGCACAAGGACCAAAACCTACCAAAAGTGAGCTTGGTTGGTTTCTCCTTAGGGATTTCCTTGGGAATGTACTGAAGGAAATCCTCCCAAAGGATTTGGCCGTAGTTGACATCGTGGCCAATGAAAATACTCCATACAAGTTCCAGCAGTTTAAGACCCATATTATCGATGCCTCCGGTTCTGCTGGAGAGACTGCGGATGACATAGTGGCATACGTATTGCCACACTGCGGGCAGTTGGTTCTTCTTGAATTCACCGATGCCCTTAATCTTCTTTTGGTATCCCATATGATAGAGAGCAAATATGATGTCGGCCATTTACGGGGTGCAAAACTTGATGGAAGGGTGAATCAAAATATTGATGGCATTGAGAAACTTTTCTTTTGACAGTATAACTAGGTAATCGTCAACTAGGTTGAGATGAACTTCTTGGAAATTGTTGAGTGTTCGATATGCAGAAAAAGCACATTTGAAGAGTGTAGATACAGGAACCACGTCTGTGAAAGCATCGAATGGACCATACAAAGGATGATTCTTTAAGAACTTGATCATCAACTTGAGTGGGGCATTGTATGAGGGATGATCATCGAAGATTGCTCTGAAATTACTAGAAGCAATCATGGGAGAGTCTGTGGGGTTGGAGCTTCGTGATCCAGAGGGCTTAGTTGGTTTCTTTGACACACTTGATTTCACCATTTTTGATTTTGAAAAAGCTTAGAGAATTCAGAGAAAGATTGAGGGTTTTGAGAGTGTAAAGGTTTCTTTGTGAAGAGGAAGAGGGGTTTTATGGTGATTTGAGGGAGCGGGAAACATAAAGGTTTTGACCTAGGTGAAATTGGGTAAATGGTTTATTTGTGAAAAAGGTATCTTTAATCTTAACCACATGTTAAAAAAGATTAAAATTGGGTTTAACCAAAATAACGCTGCATTAAATGAAATGTCAGATCACGTCTTGAGAACGTGTGGAGGGGGTGAGAAAAATCCGTTGGATAAAGTGGAAGTTGTAATGGATGGGATGGTTTGGGTAATAGGAAGAGACATTTTAGAGGATTTGATTTGGAAAATATTTTATTTTGTCATCATACCTAAAATAGGTCTGACATGAGGTTATGGGAGAGAGGAATGTGACTGTTACTCAAAAGAATGTTTTTTTAATGTTTTATTTAATGAAGGATCATTAAATAGCACACTATTTTTTGTTGTTTTTCAAAAAAAAATTTGTCTGGGAGATAATTAATGTGACTGCGGATGAACATATCAATTACAGATGGTTTCTTTGATATTGCGGATGACTGCAGTGAAGGAAACTGAGGAGAGCACCTGTACAAAAGTTAGTAATCACAAATAAGAAGGACCCGTGAAAAATAGATATAATATATGGTTGCGGTACATCGACTGTAGAACAGGGAATGTTCCAAAACCATCTATTATAAATACTTTCAGTAAGGACCGCAATGGAGAGCAGGAAGGTCTGCGGTGCTTGTTAATTCAAGAAGAATTTAGGATCCGGATTCATCATTCCCAACATTTGTAGGAACACATTGAGTTTTGAAGAGTCAAGTGTTTTTTTAAAAACATCAGCAATCTCTTCATGAGTAGGAACAAAGATGAGTTCAATATTACCTTTGAGAATGTGGTCTTTGATGAAATGATACCGTAGCTCAATATGTTTAGTCTTGGAGTGCTGAATAGGATTACGAGAGATCGCTATGGCACTTTCAGAGTCACAGTAAATTGGTATTCGCAGTATCCTGTATCCGTAGTCTAACAGTTGTGTCTTCATCCAAGGACTTGGGAACAGCAGCTGGCTGCGGCCACGTATTCTGCTTCTGCGGTAGATAAAGAAACACATCTTTGTTTTCTTGAGGACCAGCTGACAAGTCTTCCTCCTAAAAATTGACATCCACAAGATGTACTTTTTCGATCAAGTTTGCATCCGGCATGATCCGTATCAGTAAATGCTTGAAGACTGAAGTCATTGCCTGTGGGGTACCATAGACCAAGAGATTTGCTTCCTTTAAGGTACCGAAGAATTTGTTTGGCTGCGGTCATGTGTGACACTTTTGGGTCAGCCTGGTACCTTGCACACACACCGGTTGCAAAGATAATGTCAGGTCAGCTTGCGGTGAGATACATTAACGAGCCCATGATACCTCTATAAGTCTTGTGATCCACAGATTCGCCAGAAGGATCAGTAGAGATCTTATATCCAAAGGCCATAGGGACCTTAGCCGAAGAGCAGTTGTCTATAGAGTATTTCTTCAGAAGTTCAGTGGTGTATTTCTCTTGATGAATGAATATCCCTTGCTGAATTTGTTTAACTTGAAGACCTAGAAAAAAGTTAATCTCTCTATTCATGCTCATTTGAAATTTGTTTATCATGAGCTTAGCAAATTCATCCACCATTCCTTGATCAGATGATCCGAAGATGATATCATCCACATATATTTGTACAAGCATAAGGTGAGACCCGTTTGCTTTTCTAAATAGTGTGGGATCAATCACTCCTCTTTTGTAGCCTGAAGAGACTAAGAATTCAGAAAGAGTTTCATACCAAGCTCTAGGGGCTTGCTTCAGACCGTAGACTGCTTTCTGAAGCTTGTAGCAGTGATCAGGGAACTCGATACTTTCAAATCCGGGAGGTTGTTGAAGATAAACCTCTTCTTTTAATTCCCCATTGAGAAAGGCACTCTTAACGTCCATTTGGTGCACTTTGATGTTTTTGTGAGAAGCATATGCTAAGAAGATTCTGATTGCTTCCATTCTAGCTACCGGAGCGTATGTTTCATCGGAGTCAACACCTTCCAGTTGACTATAGCCTTTAGCAACTAGTCTTGCCTTATTTATGATAACCGCACCAGATTCATCTAGCTTGTTCTTGAAAACCCATCTTGTACCAACAATAGTATGGTTTTGTGGAATGGGAACAAGTTGTCACACTTTGTTTCTTTCAAATTCTTCCAGTTCTTCTTGCATTGCAGAAATCAAATCTGGTTCCAATAATGCTTCATTGATAGATCGAGGCTCGACTACGGACATAAATGCTGCATAGTCACAATGATCAGATAAATCTTTGGTAGATCGAGTTTGGATACCTGCGGATGTTGCCAATAATTTGGCCTGGTGTGTGATCCTTCGTCCATACATGTAGACGACACATCAGATGATCAACATCTGCGGTTAAAGGAATGTTTTCAATATCAGAGGTTGCGTCGGATTAGGAAGGAAGTTCCCCCTGGATTTGTGAATAGCCTGCTGAAACATCTTGACTTGTTGGAGCGAGAGAGGCATTTTCTTTAGTTTGGAGAGGTTCCCCCTGGATTGCTGAAGGGAGTTCATCTGGAAGCTAAGAAGGTTCCCCCTGGACTGCTGATGGATGTTCTTCTGAATGCGAAGTTTCAGTTGATTTTCTAAGAGTGGGAGCTTGAGCATCATCAAATACTGGAACCTCGATGATTGTAGTACGAATTGGAGTAGCGCTTTCCCCCTCAACAGGAGAGGTGGAAGTATTGAGAGATGTTACCTCGGAGAGAGATGGTCCAGAAACATCAACATGTTGTTGTTGAGCTGCAGGAGACACAAAAACTTCGGATAGTTTTTACGTTTCAATAGGGTCGAAGAGATCATCATAGTTTACTTCAACCACATTTAACGGTCCTGAAGAGCCAGGAATATCGCTTTCCATAATGGCAGTGGTTTCTTTAGATGGAGGGGTGTTGCAGATGTAAGAGTCATCGAACTTTACATCAAAACTTTCAACGATTAACCTTGTACGTCTGATGAGAACCAGATATGCAACCTTATTTGTGGAGTAACCAATAAAGATACCTTCATCAAACTTTGGTGCAAACTTGTTAAGTTGATCTCGGTTGTTGATCACAAAACATCTACACCCAAAGATATGAAAGAAACGAACATTTGGCATTCGGTTGTTGAGGCCCTCATATGGTGTCTTTTTGAGGTGTTTGCATACAATGCTTCGGTTCTGAACAAAGCGTGCAGTGGCTACAGCTTCAGCCCAGAAGTAAAGAGGAAGGTGGGCAATGTTGAGCATGGATCTGGCTGCTTCAACAAAGGTGCGGTTTCTTGTTTCAACAACACCATTTTGTTGAGGTGTATACGGAGCTGAAAAGTTATGTGAAATCCCTTTTGACACTAAGAAGTTGTTGAGTGGATGATTGGTGAATTCAATATCATTGTCACTGCAGATGCGTCTTACTGGAAGCTTGATCTGAAGTTCTATTTCTTTGATGAAGTTTATGAGAATCTATCACACCCCAAAACCAAGAATGGCGGAAACGATCCGGGGTGGAGGACGTCATGTACAGTATCACAACAGTGTAAAGTAGTAAACAAGCAACAACATCATCCATTGCATTAAAAGTAAAGTTTTAATACATGTGTGTTCTTTCAATGTAATAAGACACCAAAATATAAAATCAAAATAAAAGACAAGTCTTGTTTATGCTCCGTCTTCTCAAAACCTGGCCATCATACCTGTCTACTGGTGACCTGAGAATACAAGTTATTTTGAAAGAGAGTATCAGCCTAAAGCTGGTGAATTCATAAGTATTTAAGTTTCATTGTCTTGTTTTGGAAAACTGTTATGAATGCTTTGTAAATCTTTAAATGAAACAATTGATATAAGTATCAAAAACCTAGAAAATCCCTTATTTCCTACTAGTATGAAATGTAGTCTACTACCAAGACCCGAATGTTTTGTAAGTGAAAATGATAGTTTTTCCTTTCTTTTGACTAATACTAACAGTACTTAGTCTAACTCCTCGTTTATGTGAATGTATCACAAAATAAATCAATAGGAAAATGTACTAATGTAATTGTTAATCCTTTTGTATTAGGATTAACACGACATCGCGATTAGCGAAATGTATAACCTTTGAACATCTGTAGATTGTTCAATTGTCCTCTGTAGCTACAGCAGGTGGGAAGAATGGTTAGTCCCGTAAAAGTATTCCTAATATAAGTATTAACCGTAGGCATCCGTAGATGTTCATCAACCTCTGTAGCGAACAGTAGGCCCGAGGAATGGTTAGTCCCGTAGAGGTACTCCTAGTATAAGTAATAACCGTAGGCATCCGTAGATGTTCATCAACCACTGGTTCTAACAGTTGGGATTCGGAATGGTTAGTCCCATCTAGATATCCCGTTGAACTGGGATAGGAAGGACAATTTACACAGAAGGTACTAATAAATCGTCCTCGTGAATCAAGATACAAGTATTCATGTAAGTGTATACAGGTAAATGTATCTACGTAAAGGTACTCATGTAATGTATTCATGTAAGGTACTCATGTAAGTGTATCCATGTAAGCGTACTCATGTAAGTGTATATAGGTAAATGTATCTACGTAAAGGTACTCATGTAATGTATTCATGTTAGGTACTCATGTAAGTGTATCCATGTAAGCGTACTCATGTAAGTGTATTCATGTAACATGTAATGTATAGTATAGACTCATGAATGAACTGACTCTGATGTAATTCCTTGTAATAGGAATAATGTTTTGTATCTTCTAACTATCCCTATAATAGTTAACTGGATGGTAATTGGTTGTTCAAGCAGGTTTATACACCCTTGCTACACAAGAGTGTGAGAAACTGGATGAAGGATGAAAACTATAACATCAATACCTATAGAAGAACATAAGTGTATAGATATAGTTTTGTTCAAGAAGGTAAAAATGGTTTTGTAAAACATCTATGAGTTTTGAACAATAATTAACAATGACTTGATGTCATTTTAATAAACATTTCAAAAGTAATACATTTGATAACAAAGTATTTTTAAGATAGAAAACCATTTCATGCATCACATTTTGAAGTATGTGAAATCTGCTGGATGAAAACACAGTTATAAATACATATGAAAGATTTAATAACATGCTATTTTCTACTTGTATTCCCCCCCCCATTAAAGCATTTAAAATCATTTAAACATTGATTAAGGGGTATGAACTCACCTGTAGATGGTTGTTTGGATGAACTGAATGATGTAGGATAGCTAGGTGACAAGTGAAGACTTGTTCACACCCAATGATTCTAGTTAACATATAATCACACATATATGTATCCAATTAGACTTTAAATCACTAATTCACAAAGTTAAGACATCCTAAGGCATGTAAAACACCTTATATAAGTGCTACAAGCCATAAGGATTGCATCTAAGTGCTAAAGCACCTTGCTATTGTGTTTGGGGTTCAAGGGTAAACTCCCTTGGAGTTTACGGTTTTCATGACCTTGACCTAATGAGTTTACGGTCGTAAACTCAGAGTTTACGGTCGTAAACTCCTCTCCTTTTGACCATAAGTTGTTTTCAGGATTTCCAAGTCCTTTGAAGCATTTCTACTTGGTGGTTTGGACTTTGGAAGGGACTAGGGCAACAAAAACACCTTGTTAGGTGTTTACGGCCTTAAGGTCATTTCCCTTTGGGTTTACTACCTTAAACCCATATGGAAATCGGTATTGTTATCTTTTCAAGTCCCTAACTCATCAAGGTAATTGCCTATGTTAGTTTTTAGGCCTAAGGAAGGAATATGGCCCAGATAAACACACTAAAGGGTGTTTATGGTTTTGGGAGCTCCCCAACCCGTAAACACATGATCAAGGCATTATTTGGTGTTTTTCATGGCTTAAAACCATCAAGGGAAAGTTCAATCATGTCAAGGAAGGCTTAAACATCCAACTAGGGCTTAGATTAATGACTTAGGCACACTTTGGTGCCTTATATGTCTAAGTCCATAACTAATTTGGTATGTACTTGACTCGATGGTGCATGGTCCTTTTGGGTTGCCTTCACCAAAGCAACTTGATATGATGAATTATGGAGCAAAAGGATTAAATATGATTTATTAATATATCATGGGAATAATATATTAAAGGAGAAATCATATTGTTTAATTAATATTAGTCAAGAATTAAGTTTGTGACTAAAAGAGATTAATTAAACTTAAGGGATTGGAATTGTAATTATAAGATAATTGCAATTGGGCTATGGATTTCCCTATATTATAAGGTTGGACGAATTCTATGGGGAAACGCATTTGAAATCATCCAAGGCCTTTAAGGAAAGGAGTCCATGGGTTGCTTAGGGCTTAAGCATCCAAATTAGGGTTTCCTTGTTAGATAACCCTAATAACCTCACTGTATATAGAACCCTTATGCTCCAAAAACGCGGTGAACAAATGGTATAGGGTTTCCACACGTTTTTGAGAGCCTCCTTCTCTTCTATTCTTCATCCTCTTGCTCTTGGTGTTTGTGAACCATTAGAGGAGCGACATTTGTGACTCTAAGCTTTCTAAATACATTACAAGGAGGATTTGAGATTGTTATTGCTACATAACAATCAAGGTATGATCTAAACCCTAATTATATGTTGAATTGATTATCATATGCTAGATGTAGGGTTTATAGTCTTGGATAAATTGCATGTACAATAGAGAAACCTAGATCCAAGCATTAGGGTTTGTATGAGCACATAGGATGTTCTTATGACTAAAACCCATCAGTGGTATCAGAGCCCTAATTGGTTTCTATTGTATTGATGCCTTGTATGTTTGTTCAAGTTGAAAAAATTTGATTTTTGTGAAACTGCCTGATGAACTCGGCGAGTCCCATTGTGGACTCGGTGAGTAGGCCCCTACTCGGCGAGTCCATATGGGTACTCGGTGAGTTCGAGCGTCAGAAAGAGGGGATTTTAGGATTTCTTGCTGTTTTCTCATGGATAATTGCCTTATCTGTTTTAGGTCATTAAAATCCGATTTTAATCATATTTATGTGTATATCCTTGATTAAACAAAAGATAATTACCAATTGATTAAATAATAACTTCCTTATATGATAAATATTGGATTATTTTTATTAATTGGGTAACTTATTTTGCAAGAAATTGAAATTAGGTCAAATATAGATAATGATGAAATTAATTGTTTAATTTATATTATTTGTTATTTGATCCTTGTGTTATGAAAAGTTTCAAATTTTCCCCTTTAGGTTTTATAGTTTAAATTTGAACTCAAAAGTTTTGTTTTGAAATTTAAATAGTTAAAACCCTAATGTTTTGAAAAGGTTTCAAAACTTGCCCTCAAGTTTTGGAATTTAAATTTTGATTAAAAGTTTAATTTTGATGTATATTTAAATTCTAAACCTAAATGTTTTGAAATGTTTCAAAACTTGCACTCAAGTTTTGGAATATAAAAGTTGATTAAAAGTTTAATCTAGGAATGTTAAATTCTAAAACCCTAGTATTGTTTTGAAAAGTTCAAATCACACCCTTATGAGTTTATTAATTAATTAAGGTGTATAATTAAAAGAGGTTTTATAAATCCATAAAAGTTTTGGTTTACAATTTAATTGAATTAAAAGTATAATTGTTAAATTTGACCACCTAGTATTTTAAAAGTGTAAAATACAACCTATACTATATATAACATTAAAAATCTAACATTATATATATGTATGAGTAAAAGTCA
Organism: Lactuca sativa; assembly: GCF_002870075.4. Taxonomy (NCBI): domain Eukaryota; kingdom Viridiplantae; phylum Streptophyta; class Magnoliopsida; order Asterales; family Asteraceae; genus Lactuca; species Lactuca sativa. The sequence goes on from NC_056626.2 coordinate 395,442,698, forward strand.
GTCTTATCGTTAGTAGGCCTCATTCACGAAGCTGGTCTATAAGGGGTGTTTAAGGAAATTGCCTATAAAATGGCGATTCAATGGGTATCCACTCTTACCCACCGCACTCTTGACTAGTGGAGGGTCATTAGCCGAACGGGTAGGATAGGACAAAACCTTCCATTATAAGTATAATGAAGTACAAAAGTAACTAAATGTTTTACAAATTCCCAATCTTAGTTACTTAGGCAAAAGTGAAATGATGCAATTCCATGAAATTACACTTTGTGCCCTTGAGAAGACGTTAGTGGAGCGTGTGTGGTTAACCGGCACACTAAATGGTTCTAAGCAAAGGTAGGAAAGGGTGACTCAATGTTTGTCATAGTTCGGTGGAGCGTATGTGGTTAACCGGCACATCGAATAGGTGACTGTAACATGTGGGGGCACCATGTAAGTTTGCAGGGTTATTCACACCCGCTTTGTGATCCTCGGCATCCCATTCACAAACTAGAGGGACATATCGAGATTTAAACATGCCATTGAAATGTTCAATGAATCTCAAATGATCTAGGAGTTTTCATAGATTTAAAACATAAATTTCTTTTTTCATTTTTCATGGTGGAAATTAGTGAATCGTCATTCGCTTACCTTCAAATATTCTGCAACTAGATTACAACATCCCTTTTCTAGGTTGTAGCGTATTGTGTTGTGTCCTAGCCTTAGTATCTCATTTGGGTGATTCACTAAGGACTCAATCAATCAACTAACTTGAATTTGTTTTCTCCCGTTTTGTAGATGTCAAAGTACGACAACTATGGTCTTCCCAAATCCCGTGGAACAAGCCTTCCACATGAAGATGATATTCCATGATTCGATCGAGGAACAAGAAATCAGGCTTCACTTCCTCCACCTCCTCCAATTATTCTCCCTAACCCACAAGTTCGAAGGCTTGAAAAGTTCAAGCTCACTCAAGCCCTTTTGGCAAGTAAACATGAAGAGGGAAAGTTGGTGTGTGCACACGTCCTAGAGATGATGTCACACATTGATAGGTTAAGAATGTTGGGGTCCGTTGTCTGTGAGGAGATGGCTGTTGATTGGGTTCTTCTGTCACTTCCTAACTCATATAGTGAGTTTGTAAGAGAGTACTATATGATGAACTACGACGTGACCCTTATAGATCTCACCTATATGCTTATTGCTGCTGAATCAGCAATGGTTTGGCGCAATAGAAAAGCAAAGTTGATTGGTGAATCTGCCTTCAAGACCTCTATGGATATAGACAACGGCAACGAAAGACATGCTTTGATCGAAAAGTTTAATCATAAGAGAAAGGCAATGTCTGAAGTAGTTCCATGTTCTATTCGAAAAGAGTCAATTTGCTTTTATTGCCAAGAGAAGGGGCAATGGAGACGAAGCTGCCCTATTTACCTAAGAGATCTAAGAGATGGGAGAGTCAAAACAAATGGCTCTGCTTTAGGTAAAATCCATTGACTAACTCTTTTAAGCTCCTATTCTAGATTCTTAATACATAATGTGATAAGATTACAATTGATGTTTTGTATGATCGAAGAAAAGAGAGGAAGCTTAAGGGATGAAGTGAGCAGAATCTAACCGTGAAGAAATGGATTTCAATCGCATTACTTGAAGATTAGATTCTTGAGCTACTACTTAGAGTTAGAATTAGATTGCTAAGAAATATGTATTAGCATAGTTTTTCAATGAATTGCATTGTAAGGACAAATTTTTCCGCAATAAAATAAATTTTGATTTTATATTATTTATTTATCCTTGCGATGGCATGCATGAGAATTGATGTTTGAAGGTTTCTAATATTAGCAATAATGGATTTGATTCTTAATTATGGAAATGTCAAAAATTTACCAAATAAGGAGAGTTTCTGATCGCCCAAGTTTCAATTGGACAGAAACTTGGAATCATGCAACTAGGTTGCACGATGAATGAGAAATTTCAGATTTGAAAATTAGACTAATTCATTGACAAAGTGTCGAGTGAAGAACTAGGAGATCGAGTACAAAAAGTTGCGTGCTGATCAAGTCCACCATAAAAGTAACAAAGATATCCGTCATGATTTACTAAAGGTTTAGTAAATATGATTATACTTATAAGATTAAGTATAATTGATTGAAAAAGATTAAATCAATAGCAGAACGAATAAGAAGAATCAAGTCGGCAGAAAGATAAAAGTTTCTCCATTCTAAGAAGAAAGGAGAGTACCTTTTATGCTTTATGATAAGTCTTAATGATTAAGAACCATATCTCAATTGATCCTCTAAGTGAGTCTTAGTACAATTGTATGTCTAAGAATAGGACTCAAGAATTGAAGAAATGGTTAAATCAAGAAGTCAATCATACTTCATTCCAAACAAATCTTAGAGTTAAGATTGTGAGAATGAGTGACAAGTATTAAGAAGGTTTATAACATTCATCAAATGAGGAAAGTTGTGATGTCTTGGATAAGACAAAGACCAACTAGGACCTATTTATGAAGTGTTTTGATAAAAACTACACTAACTCTTGAATATTTGTTTGTCAAGAAATGTTTATTGACAAGACAATCTTATATGTCAAGGAGTCAGTGGGAGTCTTAATGGTCTTGAAAGGTTTCAAGAACAAATCAAAATAAACCTTATCGGTCATCACTAGCACACGAGTTGAGGTTTACAACCTATCGTGTTGACACTATTTTGTTTCTGTTCCATTCCAATTGAGTTAATTATGCATGTGAGCCCTATGAGTTCTCATTTGAATGCATAAAAGGCAAGGACCTTGATCAATGGAAAGTACATTGATAGGAAAGGGTGAGCTGCTTAACTACTTGGAAGACATGGTGGGTAGCTGTGTTACCATAAGGCAAGAAATCAAGATTAAGAAAGTTTGGTCCATATGAGTTTGAATTTGTCGTAAACTTTGGTTTTGACAAATTCACATGGATAGGAACACATACACCATTAAAATCTAAGTGTCATAAGATTCCCTCCTTCATGAAAATGACTGTGAGGAAATGCTTTCACTAAGAAAGATTTTAAAAAGATAGTGATTGTGAAAATTGTATTCTCGATTTCGATTATGGTTACGGTATCCTTTTCCATGATTTGAATTGTGAGGTTTGGCAATTAGTCTGAATTGTTTAGACACACATATGAGCTATCAAGGGCAAAGGTGTATTAGCTTAGATAAAGGATTATCAAAGCATTAGGTATTAGAAACCTGAACTTAAGAAATTCAATAAGCATTGTTTTTCTGGAAGTTAAGCTGGTTTCTGGATACATGTCAAAGCTAGTGGGAGCATAAGTGTCGTGTTTATAATAATCATCATGATAGTGGGAGCATAAATGTTATGATTGTATGATTATTATGGAAAGTATTGCAAGTTAGCAATATTAATTATAGAAAAACAAGAGTTATACCTTGCAAAGTCGTAAGGGTTGTAAAGTTGTTTTGCTATAATTAAGGGAGAGAATATTATGCTTCATTTCAAATCTAAAGCCTTAGGTTGTGGAATGTTAATAATTTAGTCAAGGATACATAGTGTGTTCTCAAATTTCGATTATGATTACGGCATTCCTCTTCATACTTTGAATGTTGAGAACATAGCACATAGAATATTATGGCAGAAGATTAATAAAGTGTTAAATCCTCATGTAAGACATTATGCATCGTGTCCAATACGCTTCGGGTATGGGATCGATTGCAAATGCTATCATATTTGACCATTCCAAAATTTTCCAAATGTCTAGCGCATTTAGAGGGAAGAAGGACAAGAATCGGTTTTGACTAAGATAATTAAACAACTATCAAAGGACAATCCAAAGTTCGCCGAGGATTGGTCACTTGTGAGTAGTTGGAAGTATAGTATTAAATGGACCATATCGACATTATTATGAATAGATAAGATTCTATTAAGAATGAGTTTTCATATATGGAAACGTGTCCATATTGGGAATTGAATATTGAAAATCTATGTCTGGATTAGAAACTTTTAGGCAAAAGGATGTTCAAAGGAATATGTACTTTGAGTAAGAGACATCATATCTAAGAAATTGTATTGTAACAATCTCCGATAGAGGATTTTGTAATATCGTTGGCAATAGTCTTTGTGACTTTTGTGCTATGACATTACAAAAGGATCATTGCATAAAAGGTTAGAATCTAGCATATTCTATAAGTGGCAAGAATTTGATATTCTTTCACTTATGAAAAAGGATTTGGAGTTGTGAAATGAGTATGATTGGAAATGTGTTCATTTGATCTATTTCACAAAGTAAGAACCATAGGTAAACATTGTATGCATGATAAGAGCATGGGACAAGTGTCATAGTTCAAGTAAGAAGTTGATTACCCGAAACAACAAATAATGAGTAATTGATATGGTGATAAATAAAAGGTGTTTTATTTATGCTCAAAGGTTAGAGGCCATATGGGATTAGTATTATTCTTGTGTTTCACTTTGCATGTTTTGACTTCCTGAATAATTTAATTGGTTTAGAACAGTCAAATTATTCGAACGGGCCACAGTCGTTCATATGTTGGAAGTAGGTATGAATAAAGATTGTCATGAATTGGTGTGTGGATTGTCTAAAGAGTATTAGACATAAGCAAATGTTTGCTACAACGTTCATGAGTGCTTATGAATATGATTTGAGCATTGGATTAAACCCACACTCACTTGGATCACTCCATGAATTGTATCACGAGTGATTGGTGAGACGATAACATCTTATATTCTTGAAACCGAGATGTGTGAGTTGTATCTTGCAAATTGGTTGCACATTGATAATATGTAAACGCACCAGTAACTTGGTGTCATAAAACATATTATTGTGTGTGATTCGGTGAGTGAGTGCAAGTGAGCATTGAATCAAAGTTTATCCATTCCTTTTATCCAAAGAAGGATAAAAGCGATATCTTTGGGCCCCTCGATGATTTAGTGAAGACAAACGTAAATGCTCGGCCGGGCTAGGGCTAATTTGATTTGTTCAATTAGTCAGTCGTCATAAATCGGAAGTCAAGAAATGGTACAGAGAGAATGATTAGAAATCATGTCTTATACGATATCTAGAATGGAGGAATATATGATCCCTTATCTAAAGGACACACGTATCTGATAGGATCAGAGTTGACAGCGGCTTTGGAAAACTACGATTGCAGATCAGGATCTGAAGTCATACGCAGAATAGTTATTAGACTTATCCAAGTGGGAGACTGTTGGATTAATGTCTAAGTCCATAACTAATTTGGTATGTACTTGACCCGATGGTGCATGGTCCTTTTGGGTTGCCTTCACCAAAACAACTTGATAGGATGAACTATGGAGAGAAAGGATTAAATATGATTTATTAATATATCATGGGAATAATATATTAAAGGAGAAATCATATTGTTTAATTAATATTAGTCAAGAATTAACTAAAAACTAGATAAGCAAAGACTCAACTAAATTCAATAACGAAGGGAACTTCTATTTAGTTCAACTCAATTGATCCTATGGTTGATATTATGGTAATAGCGCAATGGATTAATTCTTCTATTGGCTACCGATTCAAGTGATTAGATTTACGTTCGCTGCACTAATCCTTAGAGAACAAACTAACTCAAACAGTGGCCAGTTGTCTAATTTAATTCAATTCACTAGGTTATTTATTCGGGTTAATTTAGACTTGTAATGGTTAACTAATTTGGTCCTTTAGTTAACCTCTTGTTGATGGTCATCACACAAGCTCACACATGAATTTACCTATTTTTCTTATTAATTCTAGTTTCATGTTCATTAATCCTAGACATATGATAAAGTGGTCACATAAACATATGAGGTTAACAACTAAGAGATGTTCATGCAGGTCAATTATCCTCCTATTAACAGAAAAATAGTTATCATTCACACATAAGGTTCTTTAACAAGCTAGAATAAACAAAATCACCAATTCAAAATCAATCCTACCATATATCAAACCAAAGTATGAATTTTGTCTCCCCAAACAGAAGTTTCAAGGTTTTAGCTCATGATTGCAACAGAAACAAGCTCAAAAACGAAATCAATTGGTAAAAACATAGTTCAAAGAAGAGATTAGGTAAGAGTAAACTTGATTTTGACTTGATTCTCCTTAAAATTGAATGTAGGGTTGATTCCTTAGCTTCCCACGCTCCAGCATCACAATTAGTCAACAATTGGCCTCCAAGGGTTCACCTATATGCTAGGGTATCGATCTGAAAGTCCCTTTATATAGATTTTCACAAAACAGAGGCTACTCGGCGAGTCTAGTGACCTACTCAGCGAGTCCGTCACTTAAAACCCCTGTACGGCAAGTCAGCGTGTCCAGAATCACGAAACTTCTGACCAACTCGGCGAGTTGATGCCTACTCGCCGAGTCCGTTTGGAATCAGCATTTTCTCAAAACACGAAAGTCGTCCAAAATTGTGTCTAGTTTTTAGAACATTTTGAATCTCATCAATCGGAGTTACGACACATGAGATATCGCCAGAACACTAACGAGGGGTCAAGCTGTCCAACAACATCCTTCTTTCTTCAAAATCCAAGATCCAAGCTTCCAATCGCTAGTTCTGCTTCCTTTTCCATCCGAGCATGTAATTGTTGCTGAAAAATGAAATTATAAACTAATTAAGCACCTCTTGTTCATGAAATGAGATAAAATCAACATAAAGTATTAAGATAATGCATGAATTTTATAACTAGATATGCTCATATCAAAATACCCCACACTTGACTTTTGCTTGCCCCCAAGCAAAACTAAACTTTAGTACACTAATATTACATAAGACAATCCCAATCGAACCCAGCCATTATGCCAAGACCGCAACGCATGCATTTGTGTCTAAAATTTTCCTAAGGAACCTCCATACTCTAAATAGTCACAATCCTCATAAACACTCGTCCACTTCTTTTGAACGATGCTCATTTTGTGCATCCCTCCGAATCCATCCGCAGAAAACCTCCTAGCCTCAAGGTAATTTGATCTTTGATTTCTTTGAATTCACCACCTTTATTGTTTGATTTTTGGTATCTTCAATTTTTGAATTTCTTCAGAAATTTTGATCTTTGAACTTCATACTTTAACTTTGATGCTCCAAAAGTTCTTCAAAATTTTCTTGTAATTCTCTCTCTTTTTTAACATGTAACTCACTTTTTTCACTCAAAACCCTACATGCTTAAGCAGGGGCGCTCAATTTCAACCTTTATTGGTTAGTGATAATAATTTTCCTAAACATATTGCATCCCTCAAACTAAGCGAGGTCGTGTTTTTGTCCCATGATTTCACTATAATAAAGGGGGCCACAAATGCATTATAACGTATATAGGCTCAACTAAACATTTGGGTCTTCATAGAATCATCAAATATAATACTAGCATGATCCCTAATTACTTTTACCAAAATTTTCTAATTTAGCCCTAGCAATTTTATGCAAAATTTTAAAATTTAACTAGTGTAACCAACCAACCCGCTACCCCACACTTAATTTATGCAATGTCCCCATTGCATATCATGCATGATAAAGAACAATAAAAACAAGGAGAGAATTGGAACAAACTCCCCTGGGATAGTAGTGGCGAGGTTGATCTTCTTCATTTAAAGCTCCATCTTCAGCTGACTTTAGACATAGGAACAACTCATCCATGCATTGGGTGTCATTCATCTCGTGTGGTTGACAGCTCCAAAATATCGAGGAAAAAGCTTCTTGGAAATGCTCGGAAATGAACTTCAAAATATAGACAATGCCCATGTCGAATGGAATCAAATCGCCAATCTTGAAGGTAAGAGAAAGAGTAGCTCGTCGAGTTAATAGTAAAATCGCCGAGTTGAATCGCTATACTTGCAGAAATCGTGATTTTTCGCTTGGACTCGTTGAGTTAGTATTATGCTCTCGACGAGTTCTTAACTCTGATCAGGCATTTTCTTCTTTCTGCCTCAGCTTTAATTTGGTGTTCAAGGAGAGTATCAAGGTAATACTACTCCTCATTTTCTTCAGGGACGAGACTCTTTTTAATAAAATATAAACATCGGACTCAACATATCGCTCAAAGTCTTCTAATCTTCTCGTAAACGACTCGACCCCTCACTTTAATTCCCTCATGCTTTAAGAATTCGCTCTAATATCACCCTAGCTTCTGAAAAGATCAAAGACAAAACCACGTAATAAAAAGGAAAACAAACATCAAAATAAAAATTCCTATATTATCCCTAAATACTAGAAGTTTAAAAGAAAAAGAAAAGCAAACTCTAATGACGGGTTGTCTCCCGCAAGCGCTACTTTTTGTGCGAGTCTTTAGCTGGACTCCCAACTTAATAAACTTCTAATAAATTCGATGCCCATCCATCCATTGCATTAAATATTTTCTTTGGACCAATTTGTAAAATTCGACTCTTTGCTTCAAAAATTGGCTAAACAAGCTTGAATTCATAAAACCCAAGAATATTGACAAGGGTTGGAACCGGTTGGATACTAATCATAAATGGATCGTGATTTAGAACTTTCTCCAAAGTTGAAATCGTCACCCCATGCTTCGAAACACAAACCGGAAGAACAGGGGACCATGTTGTGGTAATGGTCAAACCACGAGTTGGTTCCTGCAATTCAGCTTGTTTTTGTTCTTCATCTGAACTCTCTGCTAGCAACCTTTCCAGCTCCTCCAAATCTCTTTCTGGATTAAATTCTTCATCTTGTAACTTTAGCTCTTGTGACTCAAATTATTTTTGATCGTTAGACAAGATGTTATCTAACCATCTATCAAATTTCTTCAAATCATCATCTGAGTCATAGTCCTCATCTTTTTGCTCATTTACCTGCACTACTTCGTCAAGAAAAGCATCAAGAGCATCAAGATTTGGAAAATACATAATAAATAAAAATAAAAATAAAAATTAAACTAAAAAAATTAATTAACAAATAATAAAAATAATAATAACAATTAGCAAGCAAAATTAATTATTTAGAACCGTTCCTCGGAAACGGCGCCAAAAACTTGATGTGTGCAAACTCACTTAGTTTTAAACCTACTTTTAATTATAAAATAACACACAAAGGTAGTGCACCTATCAATTGTGGTATAGTTGAATAAGTAGGGTATCGAATACAGGGAACGACAAATTAAAACTAGAAACTAGTTGTATCTAAATTAATTAATAAGTAGGGGGTTTTCTCTAGTTTTGCAAGACTAAAAACTTACCAACTAATACTTAGACTACTTAACTAAAAACTAGATATGCAAAGATTCAAATAAATTCAATAACGAAGGGAACTTCTATTTAGTTCAACTCAATTGATCCTATGCTTGATATTATGGTAATAGTGCAATGGATTAATTCTTCTATTGGCTACCGATTCAAGTGATTAGATTCACGTTCACTGCAGTAATCCTTAGAGAACAAAATAACTCAAACAGTGGCCAGTTGTCTAATTTAATTCAATTCACTAGGTTATTTATTCGGGTTAATTTAGACTTGTAATGGTTAACTAATTTGGTCCTTTAGTTAACCTCTTGTTTAGGGTCATCACACAAGCTCACACATGAATTTACCTATTTTTCTTATTAATTCTAGTTTCATGTTCATTAATCCTAGACATATGATAAAGTGGTCACATAAACATATGAGGTTAACAACTAAGAGATGTTCATGCAACTCAATTATCTTCCTATTAATAGAAAAATAGTTATCATTCACACATAAGGTTCTTTAACAAGCTAGAATCAACAAAATCACCAATTCAAAATCAATCCTACCATATATCAAACCAAAGTATGAATTTTGTCTCCCCAAACAGAAGTTTCAAGGTTTTAGCTCATGATTGCAATAGAAACAAGCTCAAAAACGAAATCATTTGGTAAAAACATAGTTCAAACAAGAGATTAGGTAAGTTTAAACTTGATTTTGACTTGATTCTCCTTAAAATTGAATGTAGGGTTGATTCCTTAGCTTCCCACGCTCCAGCAGCACCATTAGTCAACAATTGGCCTCCAAGGGTTCACCTATATGCTAGGGTATCGATCTGAAAGTCCCTTTATATAGATTTTCACAAAACAGAGGCTACTCGGCGAGTCTAGTGACCTACTCAGCGAGTTCGTCACTTAAAACCCCTATACGGCAAGTCAGCGTGTCCAGAATCACGAAACTTCTGACCAACTCGGTGAGTTGATGCCTACTCGCCGAGTCTGTTTGGAATCAACATTTTCGCAAAACACGAAAGTCGTCCGAAATTGTGTCTAGTTTTTAGAACATTTTGAATCTCATCAATCGGAGTTACGACACATGAGATATCGCCAGAACACTAACGAGGGGTCAAGTTGTCCAACAACATCCTTCTTTCTTCAAAATCCAAGATCCAAGCTTCCAATCGCTAGTTCTGCTTCCTTTTCCATCCGAGCATGTAATTGTTGCTGAAAAATGAAATTATAAACTAATTAAGCACCTCTTGTTCATGAAATGAGATAAAATCAACATAAAGTATTAAGATAATGCATGAATTTTATAACTAGATATGCTCATATCATTAAGCATCCAAATTAGGGTTTCCTTGTTAGATAACCCTAATAGCCTCACTATATATAGAACCCTTATGCTCCAAAAACGGGGTGAACAAATGGTCTAGGGTTTCCACACATTTTTGAGAGCCTCCTTCTCTTCTCTTCTTCATCCTCTTGCTCTTGGTGTTTGTGAACCATTAGAGGAGTGACATTTGTGACTCTAAGCTTTCTAAAGTCATTACAAGGAGGATTTGAGATTGTTATTGCTACATAACAATCAAGGTATGATCTAAACCCTAATTATATGTTGTATTGATTATCATATGCTAGATCTAGGATTTATAGTCTTGGATAAATTGCATGTACAATAGAGAAACCTAGATCCAAGCATTAGGGTTTGTATGAGCACATAGGATGTTCTTATGAATAAAACCCATTACACTTTGGTGCCTTATATGGTGTTTACGGCCCAAGAACATTCTTCGACCGTGAGCACCTTGTTCCATGTGTTGTTGGCAAATTTTCTTGATGCTAACTTGTAATACTAACTCAATAAGACTCAAGGAGTGAAGCACTTACTATAAGGAAGCTTGAAATATGCTAAAAGTCCAAGAACACTAAGTGTGTGTTCTTTGTGATTTTGGAAATCTAATAAAAAACACAAAAATTAATGGATGAATAGATGCACAAACACTAGATTAAGTGTTTAATCAACTTGAAATGAATAGAACACTTACAACTTGGAAGATCTTGAATTTTTTCTAGTTTGCTACTTAAGAGGTTTTCTTGAGTTTACTCTTTTGGATGAATGGGGAGTAAAAACATATTGACTAGACTTAGGGAGTAAACTCATTGATAAGCATGAGTTTCCGGATTTTTGGGATGATTTTTCGACCCAAACGAAATAGTTTGGCCGGGAACTTCTAAGACGCGAGGTGTTTGCGGTTTTTAAATTTCAAAACCCGAGACGCACTTTCTTACACCCGTTCGTTTAAAGAATAGTATTAAAATAATCAAACGAACTCTAAATTTTTTAAAATAAGCAATAATGATATTAACTTATAATAAGAAGTGATTGACTTCTAGGGTTTGACCGAATGAAAATTTTGGGTTGTCACATCATCCCCCCGTTAAAGGGAATTTCGTCCCGAAATTAAAGTCTAAGAAAATAAAGTATTTACAGGTAACTAAGGAAAAAGATGAGGATATTTCCGTTTCATCTGATCCTCTCGCTCCCAATGAATTCAGGTCCCCGTTTTGCGTTCCAGCGAACCTTCACTATCGGGATACGACTTTGTTTCATCTGCTTGACCTCTCGGTCCATGATCTCTACTGGTTCCTCCACGAAGTTGAGGCTCTCATTGATCTCGATCTCGTCGAGTGGAATAACAAGAGTCTCGTCGGACAGATACTGTTTCAAGTTCGATACGTGGAAGGTAGAATGTACGTTACTGTGTTGACGCGGTAGGTTGAGTTTGTAAGCTACGGGGTCGATTCTTGCGAGAATCTCGAAAGGCCCTATGTATCTTGGATTGAGCTTCCCACACTTTCCGAAGAGTATCAAGACCTTCCAGGGTGAGACCTTCAGTAGAACTCGGTCGCCCACCTGGAATTCCAACGGTTTCCTTCGCTTGTCAGCGTAGCTTTTCTATTGGTCTCTAGAGGCTTTCAATCGTTCACGAATTTGAACGATCTTCTCTTTCGTTTCCCGAATGATTTCCGGACCCGTGAGAGCGCTTTCGGGAACTCGTCCCTTAGCTAACTGGGTATCCCCCACCTCAGCCCAGCACAGAGGGGATCTGCACTTTCGGCCATAGAGGGCCTCGAATGGTGCTGCCTTTATGCTCGTGTGATAACTGTTGTTGTAGGAAAATTCGACAAGTGGTAAATGGGTATCCCAAGCCTTCCCGAAGTCTATCACACAGGCTCGCAACATATCTTCCAAGGTTTGGATAGTTCTCTCACTTTGTCCGTCGGTCTGCGGATGGCAGGCTGTACTCATGTCCAGCCTAGTTCCTAGGGAACTTTGTAACGACTGCCAAAACCTTGAAGTGAATCTACTATCTCTGTCCAAGATAATAGATAAGGGAACACCGTGTAGTCTTACAATCTCCCTAATGTAAGTTCTTGTAAGTTTCTCCATCTTTTCTGTTTCTTTGATTGGCAAGAAGGGTGCAGACTTGGTCAGTCTATCGGTGATGACCCATATGGAATCAAGTCCACCCGTCATCTTGGAAAACTTGGTTATGAAGTCCATAGTGATCCGCTCCCACTTCCATTCTGGTATCTCCGGTTGCTATAGAAGACCAGAGGGTTTCTGGTATTCGACCTTGACCTTTGCGCAAGTAAGGCATTTACTCACGAAGGTAGCAATATCTGCTTTCATGTTAGGCCACCAGTATACCTTTTTAAGATCCAGATGCATCTTATCTGATCCTGGGTGGACAGAATAACGAGTGTTGTAAGCTTCGGTCATTACCAAGTCTCTGAATCCACCGTGTTTCGGTGTCCAGATCTGATCCATGAGATATAAAGCTCCACCACCCTTGACTTCCAAGTTCTTATCCATTCCTCTCAGGGATTCACCTGCCATATTTTCAGGTTTCAAAGCGTCGAGCTGAGCTTCCTTAATTTGCGTGGACAAGTGTGAATGGATAGTTAGAGTCAAAGATTTGACTCTACGACCAGTATATTCTTTCCGACTCAGGGCGTCAGCTACTTTATTGGCTTTACCTGGATGATAACGAATTTTGCACTCGTAATCACTGAGTAGCTTGACCCACCGTCGTTGTCTCATGTTGAGCTCTTTCTGGTCGAAACTGTGTTGTAGACTCTTGTGGTCTGTAAAGATCGTGCTTTTTGTACCATACAGGTAGTGTCTCCAGATCTTCAGAGTAAACACAACTGCTCCTAGCTCAAGATCATGGGTGGTGTATTTAACCTCATGTGTCTCCAGCTGTCTCGAGGCATAGGCTATGACTTTACCTCGCTGCATCAGAACACATCTGAGTCCTTGATTTGATTCATCACAATAGACAATGAAGTCTTTTATCCCTTCGGGGAGGGATAGTATTGGTGTGGTGCACAAGGCTCGTTTGAGTGTTTGGAACGCTCTCTCCTGCTTCTCTTCCCAGTTAAAGGCCACGCCTTTCTGGGTCAGGGTTGTAAGAGGTTTCGCTATGCGGGGGAAGTTCTGAATGAACCTGCGATAGTAGCCATCGAGACCTAGAAATTGACGAATTTCTGTAGGTGTCTTCGGTGCTGACCAGTTCTCAATGGCCTTGATTTTGGAAGGGTCCACGTGTATTCCTTCTTCGCTAACAACATGACCCAAGAACTCGACTCGCCGGATCCAAAATTCGCACTTGGAGAACTTCGCATAGAGCTTCTCCACTCACAATGTTTATAAGACTCTACGGAGATGTTGACTATGCTCCTCCTTACTTCGAGAGTAGATAAGTATGTCATCAATTAAAACAATGACGAACTGATCCAAGTAAGGACGACACTCCCTATTCATCAGATCCATGAATACTATGGGCGCGATAGTTAATCCGAACGGCATCACCACAAACTCGTAGTGTCCATAATGAGTTCGGAAGGCTGTCTTGGGAACATCCTCCTCTAGCACTCGCAGTTGGTGATATCCGGATCGCAGATCTATCTTCGAGAAGTAGTTGGCTCCTTGAAGTTGATCAAATAAATCGTCAATACGGGGCAAAGGATAACGGTTTTTAATGGTAAGCTTGTTGAGTTCTCTATAGTCGATGCACATGCGAACGATCCATCTTTCTTCTTGACGAAAAAGACCGGTGCTCCTCATGGTGAGAAGCTTGGTCTAATGAATCCATTCTTGAGAAGTTCGGTAAGCTGACTGGAAAGTTCCTGCGTCTCGGCCGGTGCCTTACGATAAGGAGATTTGGCTACGGGAGTAGGTCCTGGCACTAAGTCAATTCTGAACTCGACTTGGCGTTGTGGTGGTAATCCGGGAAGTTCTTTTGGGAAGATGTCGGGAAAGTCGCGTACTTCTGGGATGTTCTGAATGTCTTTCATTTCTTGAATCGTATCGACGACGTGTGCGAGGAATGCATGATATTCCTTTCGCAAGCACTTCTGGGCTTGAATGCACGAAATGATGCGAAGGCTCGTACTAGGTTTGTTGCCATAGATAACTAAGGTTTCGTTGTTAGGAAGGTTAAGACGAACTACTTTTTCAAAGCACATGATGTCAGCGCGAAGAAGACTCAACCAATCCATGCCGATGATAATGTCGAAACATTTAATTGGGACCGACATGAGGTCTATCTTGAAAGTATGGCCATCTAAAGTTAAAGTACAACCTACGTATATGCAGTTACTACTCTGCGTTTTCTCGTTAGCCATTTCTACTGTGAATGAATTATCTAATGCACATGGTTTTTGTTTAAGCAGGTGTGCAAATTTGTAACTTACGAAACTTTTCTCTGCTCCGCTGTTGAAAAGTATGCAAGCATATGAGTTATCCAGGAGAAACGTACTAGTAATTATCGTAGGAACAACTACCACTTCCTCGTGGCCAAAGGCCATAACTCTTCCTACTCCTCCAACCATCCCCGCTTTAGGGCAATTCCTCTTGTAGTGGCCCACTTCGCCACAACCATAGCAAGCTTGGCCCATACCGACTTTAGGAACCTGGGCGGCCTGAGTTGTTGGAGTCTTGCAGAAACGGGTTGTATGCCCCTTCCTGTTGCAGTTAGAGCACTGCATCTCCCTGCAAGGTCCGTGGTGGTGGAAGCTGCATTTGTTGCACTTCGGGAGAGTTCCAGTATAAGTTTTTGCTAGTAAGGGGTTCGCAGGGACAACGGGAGTTACCGTGGCAGCATTGATTGCCACAAGTTGTTGTCTCTTGGAGGATTCTTGCGAAGCCCCCCTCTTCCTCTTGTTCCACCCCTTCTTGTTGTCGTTGACCTTTTGTGGTATGGGTGCAGGGATTGTTGGGTTCTGAGGTTTCCTGTGATGTATGAGAGATTGTGCCAGCTCTTTGGCACTATCAAAAGTGATAGGCTTGGAAGCTAACACACTTGATTGGATCTGGGGAGACAGTCCCCAGAAATATCTCTCTATCTTCTTGCTCTCAAGAGCAAACATATCAGGGCATAGGATTGCCAGATTACAGAACCTATTTGTGTAGGTTGATATGTTGGATCCAACCATTTGTAGACCCCAGAGTTCCTGCTCGAGTTTTTGTATTTCACCTCGAGGACAATACTCTCTCATCAGCATGTCCTTCAAGTGTCCCCAGCTGATGGAATATGCCACCACTAAAGTCAGATACTTAACATGGCCGTTCCACCATGTTAATGCTCTGTTAGAGAAGGTACAAGCTGCGAACTTGACCTTGTTGCCCTCCTGGCAAGCACAAATTTCAAAGACAGATTCCATCTTTTCAATCCATTGCCTTAACACCATAACCCCACCAGTTCCATTGAAGTTGCGGGTTTTGGCATTCGTCAAGTCCTTATAGGTGCATTCCTGTGGATGTCCATGGCTTTCAACGTGGTTCCAGGGAGGTGCACCTGTTCCCAATCCACTAGGGACAGGAGCGTTGATGGCTGACACAGCAGCTGCTACTGCTGCTGTGAAGGCTCCCTAGAACATAGTGGCATCGAAAGAAGGAGGTGGTTGAGGAGGTTGAGGTGGTGGTGGAGGTGCTGGTATCGGTGTCTCGTTGTTTGAGCTACGCCTGGGATTCCTGTGTGGCGGCATCTTTAACTATACGTTTAAAAGATGACGACATGGATAAGAATAACTGAATAATGAATGTGTCTCATGGAATAATTCCCCATAGTCCAACAACATAATGAATAGTATAACTTAATGAAGATGATAGAATTTGGATAATAATTTCCATATGATTATATATCTGTCAATAATACGGGGATTACAGATGTAACAAGTTCGGGAAAAATGGCCTAGAAGTAGGCCTTACATCAACCAAGATAGGAAAATTTTGACAGAACTATGAATAGATCAAGACCTAACAGGTCTAAGATTTACAAAGATAGGAAATTATACCAAAGTTTCTACATAAACTAGGTTATATCCAAAAGATGAGTCGTCGAGATTCTATCGGCGATGAGAACTGCTAGCATGAGTTCTTGATCCCGACAGTAGGCATTCCATGTCCCTCATACGCCTGTCAGCTCTCACTTGCTGAGCTTGAAGTTCCCTAACTTCAGCTTGAGTTTCAGCAAGTTCCCTTTGCAGAGCTGCATTGCAGACCAGAGTCCTTTCATGAGCAGACTCTAGTTGGCGAATGCGGACGGTGTTAACGCCTGAGTTGGCGTCAATCTCCATAACTCAATTGATAGTTGATTGACCCAATATCGTGTTCCTAGAAATCCTACGAACCATGATGGGTAGGACCCTGTCAGCAGAACCTCCCTCAGTGAGGTTGTAGAAACTTCTGTCTCCGTTGTAGGGAATGGGTTGACCCTGTTCCTGACTCCATCTATTCAAGTTAGTGGCCCACAGAGGTGTGGGTCCTTGAAATTCGGGACGAGGGTTCAGGTTTGGGTCTTGAGCAACTGGGGGTAGGTTGTTGACTTCAGGCTCCGAGTCAGAACTATCAGAAAAACCCTCAGCATGGTGATCATCCAAAGGGATTGGGTGATCATCTTCTGGTTCTTCCTCTAGCCATACAGCATTGCCTTGGTTTGGGAAGTACGAATCACCATGGTAAAATCCAGCCATTAAAATCTACGCGATAAAAGGGATATAAGAAATAGCTAAATAGAGGAACTGACTAAGATAATTACAGTAAGACTAAATACCCCTATGGTATTACTTTATGGTTGTGTTGGTAAGTTTTTAGACTTATTGCCACATCACAACCATTCTTGGGCATATGCTAATCACTCCTTGGACCAGCATAGTTGATCAGGCTATGCCATTCCCAAGACTGACCATATATCCCCAGGCTTACTTGTGATATTCAACAATCGTAATACTTTTGTTCTTGTCATTGTGACACTGATTTTAGTATGAATGCAGGCACGTATACTTACTTAAATATTTTATTATTTAAAAGTATAACTCTTAGAAAGAGTGTTTTAATCCCAATGTATTTATAGTTAGTATATCTTTTATGGGTTGATATACTGTATTCACTATAAACAATGCTCTGATACCAATCTGTCACACCCCAAAACCAAGAACGACGGAAACGTTCCGAGGTGGAGGACGTCATGTACAGTATCACAACAGTGTAAAGTAGTAAACAAGCAACAACATCATCCATTGCATTAAAAGTAAAGTTTTAATACATGTGTGTTCTTTCAATGTAATAAGACACCAAAATATACAATCAAAATAAAAGACGAGTGTTGTTTGTGCTCCGTTTTCACAAAACCTGGCCATCGTACCTGTCTACTGGTGACCTGATAATACAAGTTAGTTTGAAAGCGAGTATCAGCCTAAAGCTGGTGAATTCATAAGTATTTAAGTGTCATTGTCTTGTTTTGGAAAACTGTTATGAATGCCTTGTAAATATTTAAATGAAACAATTGATATAAGTATCAAAAACCTAGAAAATCCCTTATTTCCTACTAGTATGAAATGTAGTCTTCTACCAAGACCCGAATGTTTTGTAAGTGAAAATGATAGTTTTTCCTTTCTTTTGACTAATACTAACAGTACTTTGTCTAACTCCTCGTTTATGTGAATGTATCACAAAATAAAGTAATAGGAAAATGTACTAATGTAATTGTTAATCCTTTTGTATTAGGATTAACAAGACATCGCGATTAGCAAAATGTATAACCTTTGAACATCCGTAGATTGTTCAATTGTCCTCTGTAGCTACAGCAGGTGAGAGGAAGGGTTAGTCCCGTAAAAGAATTCCTAATATAAGTATTAACCGTAGGCATCCGTAGATGTTCATCAATATCTGTAGCGAACAGTAGGCCCGAGGAATGGTTAGTCCCGTAAAGGTACTCCTAGTATAAGTAATAACCGTAGGCATCCGTAGATGTTCATCAACCACTGGTGCTAACAGCTGGGATTCGGAATGGTTAGTCCCGTCTAGATATCCCGTTGAACTGGGATAGGCAGGACAATTTACACAGAAGGTACTAATAAATCGTCCTCGTGAATCGAGATACAAGTATTCATGTAAGTGTATACAGGTAAATGTATCTACGTAAAGGTACTCATGTAATGTATTCATGTAAGGTACTCATGTAAGTGTATCCATGTAAGCGTACTCATGTAAGTGTATACAGGTAAATGTATCTACGTAAAGGTACTCATGTAATGTATTCATGTAAGGTACTCATGTAAGTGTATCCATGTAAGCGTACTCATGTAAGTGTATTCATGTAACATGTAATGTATAGTATAGACTCATGAATGAACTGACTCTGATGTAATTCCTTGTAATAGGAATAATGTTTTGTATCTTCTAACTATCCCTATAATAGTTAACTGGAAGGTAATTGGTTGTTCAAGCAGGTTTATACACCCTTGCTACACAAGAGTGTGAGAAACTGAATGAGGGATGAAAACTATAACATCAATACCTATAGAAGAACGTAAGTGTATAGATATAGTTTTGTTCAAGAAGGTAAAAATGGTTTTGTAAAACATCTATGAGTTTTGAACAATAATTAACAATGACTTGATGTCATTTTAATAAACATTTCAAAAGTAATACATTTGGTAACAAAGTATTTTTAAGATAGAAAACCATTTCATGCATCACATTTTGAAGTATGTGAAATCTGCTGGATGAAAACACAGTTATAAATACATATGAAAGATTTAATAACATGCTATTTTCTACTTGTATTCCCCCCACCCATTAAAGCATTTAAAATCATTTAAACATTGATTAAGGGGTATGAACTCACCTGTAGATGGTGGTTTGGATGAACTGAATGATGTAGGATAGCTAGGTGACAAGTGAAGACTTGTTCACACCCAATGATCCTAGTTAACATATAATCACACATATATGTATCCAATTAGACTTCAAATCACTAATTCACAAAGTTAAGACATCCTAAGGCATGTAAAACACCTTATATAAGTGCAACAAGCCATAAGGATTGCATCTAAGTACTAAAGGACCTTGCTATTGTGTTTGGGGTTCAAGGGCAAACTCCCTTGGAGTTTACGGTTTTCATGACCTTGACCTAATGAGTTTACGGTCGTAAACTCAGAGTTTATGGTCGTAAACTCCTCTCCTTTTGACCATAAGTTGTATTGAGGATTTGCAAGTCCTTTGAAGCATTTCTACTTGGTGGTTTGGACTTTGGAAGGGACTAGGGCAACAAAACACACCTTGTTAGGTGTTTACAGCCTTAAGGTCATTTCCCTTTGGGTTTACTACCTTAAACCCATATGGAAATTGGTATTGTTATCTTTTCAAGTCCCTAACTCATCAAGGTAATTGCCTATGTTAGTTTTTAGGCCTAAGGAAGGAATATGGCCCAAATAAACACACTAAAGGGTGTTTACGGTTTTGGGAGCTCCCCAAACCGTAAACACATGATTAAGGCATTATTTGGTGTTTTTCACGGCTTAAAACCATCAAGGGAAAGTTCAATCATGTCAAGGAAGGCTTAAACATCCAACTAGGGCTTAGATTAATGACTTAGGCACACTTTGGTGCCTTATATGGTGTTTACGGCCCAAGAACATTCTTGGACCGTGAACACCTTGTTCTATGTGTTCTTGGCATATTTTCTTGATGCTAACTTGTAATACTAACTCAATAAGACTCAAGGAGTGAAGTACTTACTATAAGGAAGCTTGAAATATGCTAAAAGTCCAAGAACACTAAGTGTGTGTTCTTGGTGTTCTCGGTGTTTTTGGAAATCTAATCAAAATCAAAAAAATGAATGGATGAATAGATGCACAAACACTAGATTAAGTGTTTAATAAACTTGAAATGGATGTAACACTTACAACTTGGAAGATCTTGAATTGTTTCTAGTTTGCTACTTGAGAGGTTTTCTTGAGTTTACTCTTTTGGAGTTTACTCTTTTGGATGAATGGGGAGTAAACACATATTGACTGGACTTAGGGAGTAAACTCATTGATAAGCATGAGTTTACGGATTTTTGGGATGATTTTTCGACCCAAACGAAATAGTTTGGCCGGGAACTTCTAAGACGCGAGGTGTTTGCGGTTTTTAAATTTCAAAACCCGAGACGACACTTTCTTACACCCGTTCGTTTAAAGAATAGTATTAAAATAATCAAACGAATTCTAAATTTGTTAAAATAAGAAATAATGACATGAACTTATAATAAGAAGTGATTGACTTCTAGGGTTTGACTGAATGAAAATTTCGGGTTGTCACAGAATCTGCGGTGTTTCAGATTTGAGTCTGAGAAAGAATACCCAAGTGAAGCGAGTGAAGTCATCCACTATAACCAGTATATATTTTTTATGATGAAGACTGGCTACGGTTGATGGACCACAGAGATCAATGTGGAGAAGTTCGAGTGGTTCGGATATGGATGAATCAATTACTATAGGATGACTTGTTTTTGACTGCTTACCACATTCACAAGCAGGACATAGAGTGTCATTGCTGAATTTGAGAATGGGTAGACCTCTGACCAATTCTTCAGTGACTAAGGTGTTGATGTATTTGAAATTGAGATAAGCGAGCTTGCGGTACCATAACTAGCTAACTTCGGATACGACTTTAGAGAGAAAGCACATCTGTGGTTTAACAACGATGAGAGAGACATCCATAGGATACATTGTGCCTTCGGATCGTGACTTGATTAAGCAAGTGCGTCTATCACTTGTCATTATGTAATAGAATTGATCATCCAACTCTACTCGATGGCCTGCTTTACATAGTTGGCCAACACTGATGAGATTGGGTTTAAGGCTTTCTACATAAGCAACCTTCTAAATGGAAAAGTTCCTCGTAGTAAGAACACCATAGCCTTGTATGATTCCATACGCATTGTTTTCAAAAGTGACATTTCCACCATTGCATATAGGCCTGAAATCCCGAAGGTACTCTAACCTTCCGGTCATGTGCAAGGAGCAGGCCTTTTCGATCAACCATTCTTCTTCTTGATTCTCCTTGCACAAAGCCTACATAAATTAAGTGGTTAATTTGGGCACCCAAGTGAGTTTGGAGCCCGGAGTCACATACAATGTGTTAATCGATGCATGATGCGAGGTGGCAGAGACAGGTTTTAAGTCAACTTTCAAGCCTAGTCCTGGGTGTTTGAAGTTCTTTGGAGTTTTGTGAGATTGTGGATAATTACGAGTTTTTTTTGGAGAGATTAGATGAGTCATGAGAGAGAAATTTTTTACATTGACATTGACACGAGAACTTTTTGTCATTTTCCATGACATTTGACTTGGTCTGAGGTTTTGAAGAAAAAGTATACTTTTGTCCATTCCGAGGATTGTGAGATTTGACCCTATTGTTTGTGGGTTTTGAAAAAGTGTTTTGTGCAGGTCTTGTAGGTGTGAAGACACGTGCAGACTTTTGTGATGTGATTTCCTTAACACTTGAGATGACCTTTTGAGTGCCGTAGTTGGCAAAATTCCTTTCCATTTTTGAGATTTTGAAACTGACACTGGAAGGGTTGGAGTAGGTAGAATACCTTTTCATTTTGGATCATTGAGAGAATAGATTTGAAAATCATTTGATCGAAAAGACTTATCCTTAGGTTTGGATGTTTTTGAGTATTGTCAGAAACAGTGAACTCCTTCCTTTTTGTTTTCTTGGAAACAGTTTTCTTGAAATGATAATTTGAGAAAACAAATTTTTCAGGACTTTGACTTTGGACATTTCACAGATTTCTTAAGCTTTGAAAAAATTTCCCGTTGCTTGCCACGAGAACGAAATTCTTCTTTAAAAGCTCTTTTTGCTTCGGTCTTAGGAGAACCGCAGTCAGTGACATTTAATTGCGGTTTCCTAAAATCTTTTTTGGATTTTGAAAAATAGTGACTCGATTCATCCGAACTTGAGAAGTCAGGACTTTGAGAACATTGACCAAATTCAAAATTTTCAATTGCTAATTCATGATTAATTGGTTCAATAGTCACAGAACTTTTGACTTCGGTCAGCGGTGTAGTGCTTTGGACTACCGCAGAGTAAGTCTTGGTGGACACTTCTATGGGACATTTGATATTGGACAATGGGATAGATTGCAGTACATGAATGCGGTCAGAAACACTGCGGTCAGACTGTAAGGATGGGAAGTCTAAAGAGACTTCAGGACTTTCAATAACAATTTCCTCATCGGCTATGGATGATGTCTGAGAATCCGTGTTATCAACATGAGTAGAAAATTCATGGAGAATTTCTTCTATAACACAATTATTACTCAGATCATGAAGTTTTCCAAAGTGGGCTTGGATATCTTTAGGAAATGTTTTGTTATTGACTGGAAACAAGAAGTTGCGGTCTGGTGGGACATAGGGACGTTCCGGTGTGAACCGAGGTGAGGAGTCCGTTGCGGTTGGGTAACCATTGGACCAACCCCAGTTAAAGGTGTTATCAACATTCCCATTATTAACAAGATTCTCAATGGCCTCAGTTTCATTAAACAACTTTTCAATTAAAAGATTTAAACGTACAATTTCATTATGTGCTAGATCTCTCCGATTCAAGGCTATTTCTAATTGGGTTTCACTTAACATTCTAGCATCTTTTTCTAGCATTAAGTCCTTCTCTAACATTGTCATTTTGAGTCTCTTATTGTCCAAACATCCTCTAACATGGAAAATCTCCTGCGAAGCGATGTTCTTCTCATCTAGGGTTTTATTGTAGTCTATAAGGACGGCAGCACAAGTGTCATTGAGTGTTTCTATGAAAGGTTGACAATCATGCGTGTTGTAATTTAAAGTTTGAATCATAAGTTTTACCTGTTCCATAATGCTGAGAGTTCCATCTTTAGCCATATAGCGATGGTTCTTCTTTAGATTGGTTGAGCCGTCTTCATCAGTAGTTGCTACCATACAGATCTTGCCTTTCCCTTTACTGAGATCATCTTCATCTTCATCTCCTGATGACCACACTTGATGATTCCTCTTCACTTGAGCAATGTAGGCCTTTCCCTTTTCTTTATCTTCCAGTTCTTGAGCCATTCTGAGATAGAAGGCTCTATCTTTCACTACGTTTGCTTTGCAATCCTTAGCAAAATGGTTTTCCTTGTTGCACTTGTGACATATGATAATGTCACTTTTGTCTTCTAAAGAGGTACCAGAGTCAGTTGATTGGGATTGCGGTGGTACTTCTTTGGACTGTGTTTGCTAAGACTGCGGTGGAGGGAGAGGGTTCTTGGTGGAACGAAAGTGATTGTTTTGAAAGTTGCGGTTGAAAGGTGGTCGATTGTATTGTTGGTTTTTGCGAAATGAAGGTGGTAAGCGATTGAATTTATGACTGATAAGAGTAATGGTATTCTGAAACTCTTCTTCATCGTCATATTCTGAGTCAGCTTCATATTACTGCGGTGGTGAGTCATACAAAGAGGGATAGGTTTGAGTGTGAGGTGATTGAGGTACTAATGCAAGTGGATCTCCGAAGTCTGAGCAGTCCTAGAGTACGGTGGACTCTTGAGCTTGCAATTCTCCATAAAGCTTATAGAGAGATAATGAGTGAATCTTCCTATCACCTTGTACAATCATTTTGGCTGTTGTCCAGTATGTTCCTAAGCCATTAAGAAACTGCAAATTTGTTTCATGATTGCTACAGATGGTACCCGCATTGGACAGTTTTGTGACGATCAAGTTGAATCTTTTAAATGAGTCTTCCAAACTTTCACCGGAGTGGGCTTTGAAGTTATTGAATTCATTGATTGCTGTAGTAAGCTTCTTGTCTTGAGCCTGCTCTGAACCTTCGTATAAGTTTTTGAGAACATCCCAAATCTCCTTTACTGATTTGCAATTTATGATGATGTCGAAGTTGTCAGGAGCAACTCCACAAGAGATTTCATAAAAGGCAATAGCATCATTTTCCATCTTGTCTAGATCATCTTTTGTGGGATGGTTCAAAGTTGGTTGAACTCCTCCTAGCCTTGTTGTGGCTCCATCAATTTGGACTGGGGTAAGGACTGGAACGTGGGGTCCTTCTTCAATGAATCTCCAGACATCTCTACCAAGCCGTCTGATATTGCCATATTTATACTTATTTTTAGGCAATATTTAAGTACATTTTTATTAATAAATTGATAATATGTTTAGAATAATGATACTTGTGAGTTTAAATTGTTATTTTCAGTCAATATAAAGGATTTTCGAAGAGAGGGACCAAAGGTGACAAAATGGGGAACATGGGAGGCTTGGAAGACAAGAAAATAATAAATTCACGATAAGCGCTCAATTCACGACGTGGCGATGAAGCCCACGACGTGGCACGGGTGTTCCAGAAGATAAACATCACGACGCGGAGGATTTCCTTGAAGGATACGGATTACTTGAAGCCCACGACGTGGCGCATCTGGCCACGACGTGGCGCGGGTTTTTGAGGATTATATAAGTCCTCCTGATTATTACGAGAAGAGAAGCTTTTGGCAGAAGAAAAAGAGTTCCAGGAGACGATTCAGAGCGAAAGAAAGGTTATGGAAGAGGGTTTTCAACACCAAAAGAAGTAAAGGTTTATATTTTAGTTAAATAAGAACATGTCTTTTATTAGTTTTAGCTGTGTTAGTTTAATTACTATGATGAGCAGCTGAATCTAGCTACTCTTGTTTAGCTAGATGAAGCTTTAAACTTATGAATAGTTATATGATTATGGATTGAGCTTAGTTGGTAAAAATTTTCTTATGTTTGATTTGTATAACCTAGCATGTTAATATTTGTTTATCTAATTGCTTAATTGCATGTTCTGTGTAGCTTAGTGACCATTAAACTGCGTGAACCTGTTTACCTAATAATTTAGTGAACATTGAATTGTTAGAGCTAGGATTGACCAATCTTAGTAAGTAATTAGAATAAATAAAGTTTAGCTGTGCTAGAGAACGTGAATTGTGATCAAAATTGCGTTTACACAACAAATCTTACATAACATATTTACATCTATAATTAGTTCGTGTTTAATTATGTGTGAACATACATGGTTTGACATGAATTAGTTAAGTATTGGTAAGATAGAACTAAATTACTAATATAACTAAAAACCAACTTAGTAATCCGTAATCGTTAGCTAGCCATAAGGGAGAAGTGGATTCAAACTAAACAAGAGTGTGTTTTTACTTATTGAATTTGATTTAAGTTCATCTGATCTTGTAAAACCAGATAAAACCCCTTATTAAACTTGTTAAATAAATTAGGTTAATTTAATAGTAAGTAAATTAATTAGAACACCGTTCCCTGTGATCGACACCCGACTTACCCAAGCTATACTGTAATCCGACTAGGTACACTGCCTATAAGTGCATAGATAGTTAAGTTTGTTAGGTTATAAATATTAAAATTAGTGGGTACTTTTGTGCACATCAAGTTTTTGGCTCCGTTGCCGGGGAACGGCTTAGTTTTTAGTTTATTTATTTGCATTAAATTAATCGATCCTTCTTGTGGAGTCAAAGCCACAAAAAGTTAATTTTTTAGCAAAATAAAAATTTTCTGTTAATCACAGAGTCCACGATGTGGCCATATACTTGCCACGACGTGGACAGTAAAAAAAAAATTAAATTTTAGTTTGTATTTAGTTTTTCTTATTTTAGTTCACTTTTACGTTTTAGTTTAGCAAGTTGCAGGAGTTCATGACCAGAAGCTCAAACACACACTTGGTGCCACCACTGGAAGACCCCGAGTCTGCACTTCACAAGAAAAAGACGCCCTTGCAAGAATTGAAGTCAGCCTTCTCTAGGAAGTCGGGAAAGAAGACAGGAGAGTCAAGTTCGTCAGTGAAGCACAAGAGCAATCTTGAGCATTTGGATCATACACCCGTGCAAACCGAGTCCGAATACGATACCGAGCCAGAATTTGAAGAACACACAAGTGAACCCGAGAACGATCCAAGGAACGAGATGGCAACAATTGAAGAAATGCCCATGGGAGCATACAAGAAGCGGATCCGAGAAGATATGGGTCCTGGTTTAGTCCAACCCGCAATACCTGCCACTGCCACCTTTGAGCTGAAGGGACACATATTGACTGCGCTGAAGGACATCCCATTTTTCGGGAAAGATCATGAGGATGCTTTTAAGCATCTAGATGAAGTCAACGAAATTGCAGATTACTTCAATGTCCAAAATGTCAATAGGAACACAGTCTTGCTTAGGATGCTTCCCATCACTTTCAAAGGAGCTGCTAAGGAGTGGTTAAAAGCACTCCCACCGGGTACAATCACCACTTGGGCTCAGATGCGTGAGCAATTCCTGGACCAGTTTTGCCCACCATCCAAAATAGCCAAACTCAAGAAGGCAATAGCCAACTTTGAGAAACAGCTGGGGGAGTCACTATATGAAGCATGGGAGCGGTACAAGGGCTTACTCAAAAATTGCCCTCAACATGACCTAAATGTGCAGCAAGAGATGTCAATCTTTTATGATGGGGTCAATGTGATGACAAGACAACTCCTTGATTCTCAAGGACCGTTGACAAAGAAAAACCCAAGGGAGGTCAAAGAGCTAATTGAAGAATTCGCGAAACACTCCCGCGAATACCATAACCCGAGGCAAGATGGAAACAAAGGCGGTGGAGGGGCCCAAACTGAAGAAATTGCAGCTGTCATGGCCATGCTGAATAACATGAATCACAGGATAACCCAAATGGACCAGTCGATACATGCCATAAGAGTGGGGTGCGAGCGATGCAGTGGTCCACACTTGACCAAGGACTGCAATGTGGATGAGTTTGGGAACCAAAAAGCTCAAATGTGCTACTCTAGTGGGGATAAGTTTGATGAGGACTGGAGGAAACCGAAGAAGGAGTGGCTGCCATATGAAGAGTATAAGAAGCAAAAAGAAGAGAAGTATAGGCAGACAGGTCGAGGCCTTTATCAAAAGAAGTAGCCACCAACCGAGAAGAAACCCGACCTAGAGACCATTTTGATGAAGTTTATGGAGGTTTCGGAAAAGAGACACGAAGCCACGGATTCCGCTATCATGGAACAACAAACATTGATAAAGAACCAACAAGCCTCCATCCATAACCTTGAAGTACAATTTGGTCAACTAGCCACTTTAGTTCATGAAAAATTGTCCTCGAAGAATCCCGAAGTAAAAGCCCAATCTCACGTAATGGCCATCGACACTGAAGAAGATGCAATATCTGATTTCCTGGAGGCGTTGGAAGAAGAACCGCAACAGCCCAAGAAATTAAGGATCGAAAATGGAGAAAGAGCTGAACCAGGATCGCCACGACGTGGCACTCCTTTGGCCACGACGTGGCGCAAGTCTGAGCAAAAATCCTTTGAGCCTATTCCAGCTTATCATCCACCTATGCCATTTCCCACCCGCGTAGCACTTAGTCAACTGGAGAAGGAACATTTAGAGTTTGTGAAACATGTGAAATGGATTCCAATTAATACTCCCTTTGTTGAGTCCTTATCCAAAGCTCCCGAGAAGCAGAAATTACTGCAAGACTTGATAGATACGCGAAGGCAATTAAAGAAGCAGTCTACAATGAGTCTAAGTGAACAAACTTCAAAAGCTGTGTTGGGAGAAACACCAGAAAAGATGGGGGATCCTGGACGCCTCACTCTTCCATGTGAGTTTGGGAACAAAATGAAGGTTAATGCTTTAGCCGATTCCGGGGCTAGCATTAATCTAATACCTTTTTCATTTTATCAAAAATTAGAGATTCAAAAGATGAAGGCTACAAAAATAAAGATTCACATGGCGAACCGTTCGGTGACACAACCCCGAGGAATAGTGGAGGATATTTTGGTTAAAATTGGAAAATTTGTTTTTCCAATTGACTTTGTAGTCTTGGACATGAAAGAAGATCCGGATGTTCCGATAATCCTTGGTCGGCCATTGCTTAACACTGCTGGTGCCCTTGTTGATATCCGCGAGTCCAAGCTCACTTTGAGGGTTGGGGATGAACAAGAAGTCTTCGGGATAAGAGATGACTTTCAAGAAGATAAAGAAGAGGTGTTCACAATTAATGAGGAGAATGAACTAGAAGAGCTGGGAAAGCTTATGGAAGAGGAGATAAAGGCAGTTCATCAAGTCAAGAGGACAAAACCAAGGGCATCTGTTCCGTATTTGATTGAAGTCATAGCTTACAAGAGCCCGCCTTCTTGGGTGAGCAAAGAGGACGAGGAAATGACAAGTGATGAAGAGGAAGTCACTTCAAAAGTAACAAGGCCGGTGGTGAAAGAAGAGGAGAATGCTATGGAATGCAAGGAACAAACAAAGGGCACAAAACGCAAGCATGAAGAAGATGGAAAAGCTAATAAGGAAAATTCAAAGACGGCGTATAAAAGGAGAGTTCAAGCTTATAAACGGCGGTTCAAGGAACAAAAGATCCTGGTGGTAGACTCTTCCGAAGATTCAACGTAGAAGGCACAAAGTCCAGCTCAAGACTCCAAGAAAAAGAAGCGCTTCTTGGGAGGCAACCCGAGTTTGGTTTGCATTTTCTTTTTAAATTGTTCTTTTCTTTCTTTTCTTTTTAATTAGGAAAGACATCGATTTATCATCTAAAAACCGGTAATTAGTAGAGAATTAGCTGTAGGGAACTTTAAATAATGAATGATATGCAAAGTAATTAGTTAATATGATAGACATTATTAAAATTTTGCATCTGGCAGTTTCCACGACGTGGGCATAGCCCAGCCACGTCGTGGGTTAAAATGGAATGCGCGATCGTAAGAAAGATTTAAGGTCCACGACGTGGGCATAGCCAGCCACGTCGTGGCCTTTAAAAATCAGGGGGGGACCAATTGCTTAAAACCCTTTGACCGAGAAACCTCATCCCCCACTTGGAAACTGCCGCACTCACGGGAACATCACAACCCCACAGCCAATTTCTTATTATACTTCCAATTTCCTTGCAAGATCTTGCCAATTAATCCATTTGGTATGTGTTTTACTCATTATTTTGTAATTATTTCTTCCAATTTCAAGTTTTCATGAATAGGGTTTGTATGATTCACGAAATTGGTTGAATCTAGTGTCTGATTTTAGATTGCATGTCATTTAAATGTCCATAGGAACAAACCCCAAGCACTATTTTTTGTAGAAATCGCTTGTAAAACGACCGATTCAGATTCTGTGTGTGATGCGACTCACGACGTGGCATAGCCTGGCCACGTCGTGACTTCTGGCAGACCTATTTAATATGTTTTAATGTGTTATATGTTTGCTGATTTGGTTTGCTTTTGTTTGCAGAAATGGGACCACGACGAGCTCTTCCACAGGAAGAAAACCCGATAGATGTAGCAACCATACATCCTTTATACCAGTTTCCTCAAAACATTCCCCGACCGTTGCTAACAACCTACGAGAATCGGCTTGGATGGTTATACAATAGGGAGTTTGCAATAGCCCCAATTATCGATTGGGGATGGCTTGGTAGAGTGGGAATGGTAGCGGAGCTGGAACGTTATTGGTCGAAGACTTATGTTGGAGATCAATTTTCGTTCACTTGTCATGGGTGGAGGAATTTTTTCGCCATTCAAGAACCCGTGTACCGGGAATTGTCGGTAGAATTTTTCTCTACCGTATGTTTCGAAGAGCGCACCCTTGATGTCACCTACAATAGGGAACTTGTGTTTCGTTTGGGTGGTGTATATCGTGAGTGTAGTCTTCAGGAGTTTGCTTAGCGTATGGGGCTCTATACGGAAGTGGAGACGCAATCTCCGTTTTTTATCCTTTTCTTGCTTGGATGTGGGCGGGATTTTGCTCCGGGTACTTTGGATGTGCAGTTTTGGCGGGGCATTTCTAACCATGAGTACAACACTCGTGACTCGAGTGAGTCACAAATTCGGAATCCTGTTTTCCGATTTTTGCACCGCCTTATGACGTTTTCAATCAATCACAAGCATCATGGTGATAAGGTCCCCATCCAGAATCTATTTTATTTATGGACTCTTATTACTCCGGGGGTTTGCTGTGATTTGCCTTATATGTTGGCGAGGTTTATGGGGGAAGAAAGCGGCCAATTCTAGGCCTGGGAGCCCGATTACTGGGGGGCATTTGGTTACTCGCCTGGCTAGGTCATATCATATTTTGACCCATGACTTTGTGAGGAATCTTACTCGATTCCCGGACACAGACTTGACCATTCAAGTCTTGGGTGTGATGCGAGCGGTGGTGAATATCGGGGGTCGTTTTATTATACCGCCGATTGATGACGATCAGGAAGAGGTGCAGCTGGGACAGCAACCACCAGCCAGGCCGAGGCGTCGGAATGTGTGGGCTAGAGGTGAGGTTGAGCGAGAGCGTGCTGCTTCACAGTATGTGCAGGGAGTGCCCACCGACCCTTTTCAAAGTCGGGTGGGAACATATTTGGATAATCTACGGGGGCATGCTATTTACCATACCCAACTTACTGAGGGTATTTATTCGCATTTGGGTGTGGCCCGACCACCTTCTATGTCACCACAGTATCCCTATTTTCCGACATGGGAGGAGCTATGGCGTCCGCAAAATGATGGGGCAGGGCCAAGTGGAGCACAAGATCAAGATGATGATTGATTTTATTTCTTTTGTTTTGTTTTTGAGTAGTTTTTTTATGTTGACTTTGGTGTGTGATGTAAAGCTTTATTAAGACTATGATGTTACTTTTTGTTTCTTTTGGGTTGTTCTAATTTTTCAGATTAGCGTTGGAATTCTAAGGAGCATAGAAGGTTAATTTTCGAGTCGTGTTTGTCTAGTCAAGGAAGCTTATAGTCGTGAGTCGGAACCCACAATTCAAGATAAGTGTGGGGTATATTAGGAGAGAGGTTATAGTTGGGAAATATATCTGCATAGAAGCGTCGGAAACCAGTTAGCCATTGGTCAAAGCTGCTAGAGTAAATAAAGCAAACAAGTCATTTTCTGCTGATGCCCAGTTTCCACGACGTGGAATCCTTATGCCACGTCGTGGCGCTCTTGCAGTTTGTAGTAATTCAGCATTTTGGTGTTCGCGGTTTCAACCCATATCACGACGTGTCCAGATATATGCCACGACGTGATCCAGTTTATCATTGCCACATTTTTCCTTACAAATACCCACTTTGACGAATTGATGTTTCGAGTCCTGTTCGTGGTTTATTTACGTATTCAACCAGTTCTACCCCGAGTTTTAATTTTTGGAAGTCCAATTGCACATTGTCCACACTTTTGGAGATGCTCACGCCACTATCCTTGGGGAGTCTGTTCCTTTTTCTCCCTTTTCTTTAATTTTGATTTGTTTTTATACATACAATGAGGGCATTGTATGAAATAAGTGTGGGGTAGGGGTAGAAAAAGTAAATTCCTAGAAAATTTTGAAAATTCACATTTTTATTAATTGAATCTAGTAGTAATAATTTGAGCTATAATTGCTAGTATTATGCGGGATGATCCGATGAAAGTTCAAATGTTTAGTTCAGCCAATACACGTTATAGTGCATTTGTGGCCTCCCTTATTTTAGTGAAATCATGGAACAAAAACACAACCCCGCTTGGTTTGAGGGATGCAATATGTTTAGCAGCCTAAACCTGAAATGTATCTAGGAAAATTGTTATCATTAACCAATAAAGGTTGAGGTTGAGCGCCTCTGCTTAAGCATGTAGGTTTTGAGTGAAAAAAGAGAGGTACATGTTAAAAAAAAAGAGAGAATTACAAGAAAAGTTGTAAGAATTTTGGAGCAAATAAAGTGAAGATCAAAAGATCAAAATTCTGAAGAAATCCAAAAAGTTGAAGATACCAGAAATCAAATCAACAAAGGTGGTGAATTCAAAGAAATCAAAGATCAAATGTCAAAGAAATGAAGAATTCCAAAAAGAGCTCCATAGTGGTATCGAAAAATTGTAATTCTATTTTATGTATGCTTAGGTTGCTCAACTAAAAATACCTTGAGGTTGGGAGGTTTTCTGCGGATGGATTCGGAGGGTTGCATAAAATGAGCATTGTTCGGAAAAAGTGGGCGAGTGTTTATGAAGATTGTTAGTATTTAAAGTATGGGGGGTACTTTAGGAGAATTTTAGACACAAATGCATGCGTTGAGGTTTTGGCATAATGGCTGAACTAGAGTCGGATTGTTCTGTGTAGTAATTAAGAATTAAGTTTAAATTTGCTTGAGGGCAAGCAAAGCCTAAGTGTGGGGTATTTTGATATTGTCATATTTATACTTATTTTTAGGCAATATTTAAGTACATTTTTATTAATAAATTGATAATATGTTTAGAATAATGATACTTGTGAGTTTAAATTGTTATTTTCAGTCAATATAAAGGATTTTCGAAGAGAGGGACCAAAGGTGACAAAATGGGGAACATGGGAGGCTTGGAAGACAAGAAAATAATAAATTCACGATAAGCGCTCAATTCACGACGT
This sequence comes from Lactuca sativa, assembly GCF_002870075.4. Lineage (NCBI taxonomy): Eukaryota > Viridiplantae > Streptophyta > Magnoliopsida > Asterales > Asteraceae > Lactuca > Lactuca sativa. The sequence goes on from NC_056626.2 coordinate 395,475,609, forward strand.
GGCGATGAAGCCCACGACGTGGCACGGGTGTTCCAGAAGATAAACATCACGACGCGGAGGATTTCCTTGAAGGATACGGATTACTTGAAGCCCACGACGTGGCGCATCTGGCCACGACGTGGCGCGGGTTTTTGAGGATTATATAAGTCCTCCTGATTATTACGAGAAGAGAAGCTTTTGGCAGAAGAAAAAGAGTTCCAGGAGACGATTCAGAGCGAAAGAAAGGTTATGGAAGAGGGTTTTCAACACCAAAAGAAGTAAAGGTTTATATTTTAGTTAAATAAGAACATGTCTTTTATTAGTTTTAGCTGTGTTAGTTTAATTACTATGATGAGCAGCTGAATCTAGCTACTCTTGTTTAGCTAGATGAAGCTTTAAACTTATGAATAGTTATATGATTATGGATTGAGCTTAGTTGGTAAAAATTTTCTTGTGTTTGATTTGTATAACCTAGCATGTTAATATTTGTTTATCTAATTGCTTAATTGCATGTTCTGTGTAGCTTAGTGACCATTAAACTGCGTGAACCTGTTTACCTAATAATTTAGTGAACATTGAATTGTTAGAGCTAGGATTGACCAATCTTAGTTAGTAATTAGAATAAATAAAGTTTAGCTGTGCTAGAGAACGTGAATTGTGATCATAATTGCGTTTACACAACAAATCTTACATACCATATTTACATCCATAATTAGTTTTGTGTTTAATTATGTGTGAACATACATGGTTTGACATGAATTAGTTAAGTATTGGTAAGATAGAACTAAATTACTAATATAACTAAAAACCAACTTAGTAATCCGTAATCGTTAGCTAGCCATAAGGGAGAAGTGGATTCAAACTAAACAAGAGTGTGTTTTTACTTATTGAATTTGATTTAAGTTCATCTGATCTTGTAAAACCAGATAAAACCCCTTATTAAACTTGTTAAATAAACTAGGTTAATTTAATAGTAAGTAAATTAATTAGAACACCGTTCCCTGTGATCGACACCCGACTTACCCAAGCTATACTGTAATCTGACTAGGTACACTGCCTATAAGTGCATAGATAGTTAAGTTTGTTAGGTTATAAATATTAAAATTAGTGGGTACTTTTGTGCACATCATCGTCTGAGATATCTTTCCATCCTTTGAGACTAGTGATGATACTCATTTGCAACCAGTATTGGGGATCGATTGGAACCACCAACACTGTTGGAAACATTCAGTGATAACGATTGTGCCATTTTGAAGATTTTTTTTGTTTAGAAATGAGCTTCAGTGGTATAGAGGGCCCTTTGAAAAGTCAGAGTTCCTATTTTCAAAAAGCAACCACTATGGCTCTGATACCAATTGTTGAGAGAAAAACTTTTAGACACACTTGAACAAAAGGTTAGAACAAGTATATAGCAGAATAGTTAATCTCGAAGGATTTGTTTGCTCAACAATAATATTAATAGTTAGAAGTTAGCGAGTTAGATGCGGAAAGTAAAGTAATGTAAATGACAACAATTGTTATATCAAATATACACGTAAGTTGATTCATAACTTGGAATGCATTCAAACCAATGTTAGTAAGTGAGATCAAACTTAGTGATTAAGTCACAAAGACTTGCTCCGAAGAGTGATGGCAATCTGCTATGTAACAGTAAGAAATATGGTTGATTAAGAAGAAGTTAAAAAGGATAAATCCAGAGAAGATTTATTAGAAAGTGAAGATGCGTATCTGATACAAAGAGCATGGTCTCTATTTATAGAGACATAAAAGTTACAATACAAAAGGTTTTAAATGAGTAGCCATGCAAGGTCTACTGGACAATAGAAATAAAAGAGATAAGACAATACAGAATGAGTACAAAATCAAGACTGTTGATCCTTGGACTTCGGTTGCGGATGAATGAAGTAGAAACTCTTGACTGCGGTAGGGAGAAGTTCAAGAGGGTCACTTTTAATGATTTAACAACATAAATCAGTGATTGTCATGGTTTGCGCGTCATAAAAGGGTCTTTTTCTTAGAGCGTTAGGGCCGATTTCTTGAGCTACGGGGTCTTTATATATTATGGCTATTAGGTTACACCATGTAACTCATGTCTTTCCATATTCTTCATGCTCCATGGGTTAAAACCTTCATGGAGTATCCATAGGTTACTCCAAGGGTTTAGCCCAACATGAAGAACTATGTGTTGGGTTTTGAGCATTCTAACACTCCTATGGTTTACATGCAACCCTATAAACCTTGGATCTATGTTTTCTCTATTATACATGCAAATAAGAACTTTCTAAGGCTGTCATCCTAACTAGCATACTATGAGGCAACTATACTACAAATACTAGATGACATACCTTTTGTTGAAGCTTGATGTCTTCAAGCTTTAAGAGCTTAGCCCCGATAGTGTGGAAGCCTCAAGTGGAACCACAAATCACTAAAACACCTTGGAAGACTTTGAGAATAAGAATACTTTGGTTCTCTCTAGTGAAATCGGCTAGCCCTCTTGGTGTAAGCACACTAGTGCCAATTTCGCCAACCAAGGACATCTTTATATAGTGTGGAGACTAGGGTAAAACTCATGACCTTTCGTTTCGTATGATCTATGGGTTACACACTCCATGGATTATCAATGAAGGCTTAGCCCAAGCTAAATGAACTTGGCCCACTACACATATATATCTAAGAGTCCATATTTAATTAGTTCCTTTTGATCACTTAATTAGTTATAAATTAGTTCTTGATCAATACTAATTAAATAATATGATTATATATTAATATATTAGAACTTATAATATATTAATATAAATCATAAATATACTATTCTCAAAATACTATCCATATAAATTGTGCCGGTGAAGTGCAACCCAAATGGACCATGCCGGGTCGGGTCAAGTATATACCAAATATAGTTATGGACTTAGACATTAATCCAACAGTCTCCCACTTGGATTAGTCTAAAACTATTATTGAGTATAACTTCAAAACCTAACTGGCAATCGTAGCTCTTAAAGGGATCATATATTCATCCATTCTAGATATCATATGAACTGAGAAATGGATTATAATCAATCTCTCTGTCCATTTATTGTTTCCCGATTTTCGATTCATGGCGACTGACTGATTGAACAATTCAAATCAGTCTTGGCTTGGCCAATCACTCACATGTATCATCATTAAATCATCGAGGGGCCCACATATATCGCTTTTATCCCGAAGGTAAAAGGAATGGATGAACTTCGAATCATATGGCTTGTTCTGCTACTTGTTGAATCATACACATAGGCACGTTTTATAACATCGAGGTACCAATGCATTTTCGTGCAATCAATGTACTATCAACTCATAGTAACAACTCATATATCTAGGTTTGAAGAATATAAGATATTATCGTCTCATGATCACTCGTGATAAAATCCATGAAGTGATTCAAATGAGTGCGGGTTGAATCCAATACACAGAACTTATGAGCACTCATGAGTGTTGTAGCACAACTTTGTCCACCAACTTGGACCTCTACAAGCCAACCCATGACAGTCTTGATTCATATCTACTTCCAACATATGACCGACTGTGGATGGTTTGAATTACTTAGTCATTCCAGAAGAACAACCTAGCTATTATGGAAGTCAAAACATGCAAAGTGAAACACAAGAATAAATGAATCTAATATGGTATCAAAACCTATGAATATAAATAAACCACTTTTATTTATCACCATACTAATTACTCATTATTCATTGTTTCGGTTTTATCAACTTTATACTTGAATTAAAACACTAGGTGCCCCATGCTCCAAGCATGTACACTATGTTTTTCTAAACAATAGCTTTGCCATACACCAAGTATGAACTCTATGTTTGTCTATGATCCTTTTCTTTGTGAACTAGATCAATTGAACATAATTTCAATGATTCTCTTCTCACACTCCCAATTCCTTGTCTTAAATGTAAGAATTACAAATTCCTATCATTTATCGAAATTTGTTTAGAGTTTAAACTTATATGCACTGTTCCTCTTGTAATGATTATGCACAAAGCCACAAAGACTTGACAACAATCATTACAAAGTATTCCAATGGAGAGCAATTCCATGGAAATGATGTCTCAAATTCAAAGCGCATTGCTTTGAACATGCTTCTTGCATTAAGTTTCTTTAACCTTACACAGATTGCTTCCACCTATGAAGACAACTCTATATTCCCATTTTGACTATCACTTCTGAACAAGAGGTACCTCTTTTCAGACTATGTCAATATGGTCCTTCCAATATGAACAGTATACTTCCAACTGTCATTGAGAAACCAATCTTTGGTAATCCTTAGATTGTCCTCGACAATTTCTTAATCACTTTAGTCATATCCAATTCTAGACATTTTCCTCCTTAATGACCCAAGGCATATGGAAAATTCAGAAAGGATAAATATTATAGCACATGTAATCGATCTTGTACCCAAAGTAAATGGGACACGATTCATGATGTTTCACATAAAGACATGGTTCTAGACCAGTCTTTTGCCATAATAATTTTTGTTTTCCATATTTTCAAAATTTGACTATGAAAAGGGATGTGGTAATCATAATCGAATTTTGAAAACGCAATATATAGAATTTTCTTAAGTTGAACCAATCCAACATAAAATTCATATATATATATATATATATATATATATATATATATATATATATATATATATATATATATATATATATATATATATATACATATATATATATATATATATATATATATATTCTTGACTAAATGTGATTAAAACCTCAATATAAGCTCTTTAGAATGATTATAAACTCAATCTAAGCTTTTTAGAATTGAAATGAAGAATAATTTCCTCTCCTTTAAATATAGCAAAACAACTTTTTCAACCCCTGCAACCTCACGAATTGAAACTTTTGTTTTCTATAATTAACATTGCTAACTTGCAATTCTTATCATAATTATCATGCTCCCACTTACATGATGATTATTAGCATTACACTTATGCTCCCACTAGCTTTGACATGTATCCAGAAAAGAGCTGGACCTCTAGAAGTCAATACTTTATTGACATTCTTACCAAAGTTTAGATTTCTGATACTAGATTTCTTTGATAAGGCTTTATCAAAATTATACACCTTATCTTAGATAGCTCACAGGTGTGTCTAAACAATTTCAGAACTATGAAAAGGGATGTCGTAATCATAGTCTCATTTGTTTAGACCTTTTGCCATTTTCATAAGTCAATGTTAGTGTGTCCACGCACGCTCCACTAACGACTTTGAGAACTGCAAATATCACACTTGCTATCTACTTAAAATCTACTTAGTGAAAGAGTTTCCTTACCATCATTTTCATGAATCGAAGAGAAACCTTATGACACTTAGATTTTATGGTATATATGTTCTTAACCACGTGAATTTGTCAAACCATAATCACAAGACTAGGTTAGTGACAAATCCTAACTCATATGGATTGAACTTGTGCAATCTTATTTTCTTGTCACCTGGCAGCTCAAGGGCCTGCCATTGCTTCCAAGTAGCTACGCAAACAATTGAGAACATGTAGAACTCAAATGTATAGGCAACTTAACTGAAATGGGCATAGAAATGTCAGCACGATAGGTTATAAACCTCTAGTTGAGTGCTAGTGATGAAATACAGGTTTTATTCTTGATTACCTCTTGAAACCCTTTCAGGAACTTTTAGACTCCTACTGTCTCCTTGACCTATAAAACTTTCTTGCCATATATTCAAGAGATAGTGTGGATTCTAATCAAGACAGACACTTAACACAATTGGCCTTAGTTGGTCTTTGTTTTATCAAAAACATCACAACTTACCAATTTCAAATGTACAAGAGTAGAAAACTTTTACTCTTACATTTGACAAGTGTTTTAAACCTTCTTTAAGACATGTCACTCAAGTTACAATCTTAGAGTATAACTCTATGAATTGTTTTTGGAACGAAGTATGAATCATCTTCTTAATTTAACCACTTCAACAAATCATAACTCCTCTTCTTAACTATCAGAATTCACTTAGAGGATGAATTGTGATAAGGTCTCAAAATCATTAATATGATCTTAAAACATGATACTAAATTACTCTCCCATCTTTCCAGATTTGAGAAACTTTTATCCTTCTTCCTAATTTCATTCTTCTTATTCGTTCCGTCGTACATTGAAACTTTTCCAATGTCTCAGAATTATACTTAAGCTTGTAAGTATAATCATCTTTACTAAACCTTAGTAAATCATGACGAATAGTCTTATCCATCTTTTTTGGTGGACTTTGACAAGTGTACAAGAAAGTGTACTTGATCCCTTAATCCTTCTCTTAAGTCACATATACATGTGACCACGAAACTAGTCTTAATTTTCCAAATTTGAAAATTCTCATACATCACACTAAACACCTTGTATGATTCCAAGTTTTGGTCCAATTGAAACTTGGGTGATGAGAATATTTCCATATTTGGTAAATTTAGACACTACCACAAATGAAATAATCAAATTCATATTTCCAATATTGCTATAAACATACAAACATCAAGTTTTCATGAATGTCATTGTAAGGAGATAAAAATAAAGTAAAACAAACTTTTATTTATTTTAAAATGTGGAAAAAACTTTTTCCTTACAATGTAACTTGAAATGAAAACTATGTTATTACATGTTTCCTAGCAATCTATCATAACTCCTAAGAAGTAGCTCAAGAATCTGATCTTCAATCAAGCGATAGAAATCCATCTTCGCGGTCAGATTCAGCATACTCTTTCTTTAAGTTTCCTTCATTTTTCCTTTGATTCTTAAAACATCAACATGTGACCCAGTCACATCATGTAATAAGAATCTCAGAATAGAAACTTAATAGAGTTTGATAGTGGACTTTACCTGAAGTAGAGTCAAACTTATTGACTTTACCAGGCTTATCATCTTTCAGGTAAATTTGGCAGCTTCGCAAACAATGCCCTTTCCTTTTGGCACTTTAACATACGAACCCTTTGGTAATGGTACATGGGACAATCACAGACTTAGTATTTCTCTTTACCATTTAGTCAACTGAGGTGACTATGGCCGATCCCTTTCCATTGGGAAGAGAATGATTTTCCTAGATTTCCAGTGTCACCATTGTCAATGTCCATAAAGTCTTGGGAAGTCGATCTTCTAATCAAATTTGCTTTGCTAGCCTCCCAAATCATTGGTTATTCAGCAGCACCAAGCAAATAGATAAGATCATTAAGGGTCTTGTCATAGTCTGTTTCATAGGAGTCCCAATGGAACTCACTATGTGACTTAGAAAGTGATTGAACCACTAAGTTTCTCAAGACTTTGACACCCAACTCTCCCAGCTTGTCAGTATGTGACTTCATCTCCAAGATGTGATCACACCTAGACCTTGCCTTGCCAATAGGGCTTGAGTGACCTTGAACTTGTGGGTTAGGGAGAATAATTGGAGGAGGTAGAGGAAGTGAAGTTCCAAGAGATTTGGGAAGATCATAGATGTCTGAACTAGACATCTTTTGGGAGATATTCAAGATAGTTGATCTAAAGTCCTTAATATAACACCCAATATGAAATATTAAGGCTAGGACCTAACAAACTATTTTATAACTTGGAAGAGGGATTCCGTAATCCAAGCTATTAAATATTTGAAGGTAGGTGAATGACGATTCACTCCACCAAGATAAACGAAATGTATAATTAGGTTTTAATTGGTTTTGAAACTCCTAGGTATTTTGAGATACATTGAACTTTTCATTGGCATGTTTCAATCTTGAGTGTGCCCTTCAGGGTTTGTGACTGGGATGCCGAGGATCACAAAACAAGGTGTGAAGTAACCATGCAAATTACTTGGTACCCTTAAGTGCTTACCCCTCAATCGATGTGCAGGTTAACCACATACGCTCCATCGATACTATGATAAACATTAAGTTACCCTTTTCCTACCTTGTTAAATACGAGTTAGTGTACCGATTAACCACACACGCTCCACTAACCGAGTTAAACAAAGTGCAAAGTGTAATTTCATGGATTAGCAGCTTAATCACATTTTCCTAAGTAACTAAGATTGGGTATTTATAAAAGGTTTGGTTACTTAGTATTTATCATTAATACTTTTAATGAAGGTAGAATTCTAGTCCTTGTCCTACCCGTTCAGCTAACGACCCTCCACCAGTCAAGGAAACGGTGGGTGAGAGTGGACACCCATTAAATTGCCATTTTATAGGCAGTAACCTTATACCCCCCTTATAGACCAACTTCGTGAATGAGGCCTACTAACGGTAAGACTGACTTTACTCTTATACAATATATAAATATTATGAACTTATAATATTATAAAGTATAAGGGTTGGATTTGAACTTTTAAAATTCTAAGGGCTAACTTGGAATTAAAATATTCATAAGTGAACACTTTTCCAAATTCCAATACTTGAGGGCAAGTTTTGAAACTATTCAAAACTAATTAATTCCATAACTTATGTGTTTAAAGTAGTTTTAATTAAAAGACTCTTCAAGTTCCATAACTTGAGGACAAGTTATGGAAGACTTTAAACTAATAAAAGAATGTAGTTTTTCTTTATTTTGTAGCTTATGAAATTACTTAAGGTTACACATTTTATTACATAATGAAGTGACTCTTGAACCTCCATAACTTGAGGACAAGACTCTTCATTTTTTGTAACCATTGCCAACTTTTATGAGTTTTATTAAACTTAAATGTGACTTTTCATATAACTTGAGGACAAGTTACAAATACACATTTTAGAATCAAGTCTTAGATTAATTTGGATTGAATACAACAATATTACATAACTTCCTATTAATCTAAGCAACTCATAAGAACAAGATAATTCAAATAAAACATTTTCATGTAATTAGTATAAACCTCTAACTAATACAAAGCATGAATCTATTGACAATTATCTTTGAAATTGGATTATCATGAACATTACCACATCAAAAACAAGTTTATAAGTCCAAAAACATCTTAGGGTAATGTTCCTAGTCTAATTCCAGCCAAAACAATCGAATATATGCTATCTGGGGGTCCAACTCGTCGAGTGCACGAACCAACTCGGCGAGTTGGATGCATTTTGTCTTGGACTCGGTGAGTCCATCAGTGGACTCGGGAGTCTACTGAGCAGACAACATAAAAACTCAATTTTTCAGCCAATTTTACAAGTATAACAAGAAAACAAGCCTAGGCTCTGATACCACTGTAGGGTTTTGAGCATTCTAACACTCCTATGGTGTACATGCAACCCTATAGACCTTGGATCTATGTTTTCTCTATTATACATGCAAATAAGAACTTTCCAAGGCTTTAATCCGAACTTGCATACTATGAGGCAACTATACTATAAAGACTAGTTAGATGACATACCTTTAGTTGAAGCTTGATGTCTTCAAGCTTTAAGAGCTTAGCCCCAATAGTGTGGAAGCCTCAAGTGGAATCACAAATCACTAAAACACCTTGGAAGACTTTGAGAATAAGAACACTTTGGTTCTCTCTAGTGAAATTGGCTAGCCCTCTTAGTGTACGCACACTAGTGCCAATTTCGCCAACCAAGGACATCTTTATATAGTGTGGAGACTAGGGTTAAACTCATGACCTTTCAATTCATATGACCCATGGGTTACACACTCCATGGACTACCCATGAAAGCTTAGCCCAAGCTAAATGAACTTCGCCCACTACACATATATATCTAAGAGTCCATATTTAATTAGTTCCTTTTGATCACTTAATTAATTATAAATTAATTCTTGATCAATACTAATTAAATAATATGATTATATATTAATATATTAGAACTTATAATATATTAATATAAATCATAAATATACTATTCTCAAAATACTATCCATATAAATTATGTCGGTGAAGTGCAACCCAAATGGATGATGTCGGGTCGGGTCAAGTACATACCAAATATAGTTATGGACATAGACATTAATCCAACACTATGGATCATAAGCCCACATATATATAAGAATGAATGATTTACACAATCAATCCCCATATATTTAATTAGTGTCTATTGATCACAAAATTAATTCCAAATTAATTCTTGATCAATACTAATTAAATAATATGATTTCATATTAATATATTAGAACTTATAATATATTAACAAATCATTAATATCTTTTTCACAAAAGTTTATCCAAATTATTCGGATGCCATGCAACCCAAATGGACCATGCCAAATCGGGTCAAGAACATACCAATTATAGTTATGGACTTAGACACTAATTTAACAGTCTCCCACTTGGATAAGTCTAATAACTATTGTTGCAAGTATGACTCTGCAAGCTGACTAGCAATCGTAGATCTTAAAAGCCATTGTCATACTCTGAACAAATCAATGACACGTCCGTTAGATGAGGGATCATATATTCATAGATTCTAGATATCATATGGACTGAGACATGGATTATAATCATTCTCTCTTTCCATCTGTTGTTTCCCGATTTCCGATTTATGACGAGTGACTAATTGAACAAATCAAATCAATCCACGCCCGGACGAGCACTTACGTTTGTCATCACTAAATTATCGAGGGGCCCACAGATATCGCTTTTATCCCTCCAAGGGTAAAAGGAATGGATAAACTTTGACTCATATGCTTTCTCTATATACTTATCAAATCACACAGAAAAATGCATTTTATAACACCGAGTTACTGGTGCGTTTTCACATAATCAATGTGTAACCGATTTGTAGACTGCAACTCATATATCTTGGTTTGAAGAATATAACATATTATCTTATCATGATCACTAGCGATAAAATCCATAAAGTGAGTCAAATGAGTGTGGGTTTAATCTAATACTCGAATCTCATTCCAGGAGCACTCAGGAATGTTGTGGCAAATCTTGTTATGTCCAACACCTTAGACATCTACAAGACAACTTCATGACAATCTTAATTCATATCTACTTCCAACATATGACTGGCTGTGGAGAATTTGAATAACCTAGTTATTCAGGAAGTCAAAACATGCAAAGTGAAACACAAGAATCATATATGGCCCCAAGCACCTTTGAGAGTAAATAAAACACCTTTTATTTAAACACCATATTGATCACTCATTATTCGTTGTCTAATGTTTCGAATAATCAACTTTATACTTGAATCAAACCATAGTCATGCCATGCTCCATGAATGCACACTATGTTTGTCCAAACAACAATTATGCCATACTCCAAGTATGCACACTATGTTTGTCTATGATCCTTACTTTGTAGAATAGATCAATTGAACATAATTCCAATGATTCTCATTTCACAATCCAAATCCTTATGGTAAATGTAAGAATTCCAAATTCCTACCATTTACCGAAATCTGTTAGATTCTAGACTTATATACATGGATCCTCTCATAATAACTATGCACAAACTCACAAAGACTTGTCAAAAGACATTACAGAGTATTCCAATGGAGATCAATTCCATGGAGTCGAAGTCTCACATTCAAAGTTTATTCCTTTGAACATCCTTCTTGCATTATGTTTTTAAATATTACACATATTTGAAAAAAAAACTTCCACCTATGGAAACATTTCCACATTCCCGTTTTAACTACCACTATTGAACAAGAGTTTCCTCTTTTTAGAATATGTCAGTATGGTCCTTTAAAAATTAACACTATACTTCCAATCTCTGATAAACCTCAGATTGTCCATTAGCAACCAATCTCTGATAAACATCAGATTGTCCTCGACAATTGCTTAATCATTTTAGTCATATCCAATCCTAGTACTTTTCCCTCTTAATGACCTAGTCATTTGGAAAAATTTAGAACATATGAATATTATAGCACATGTAATCGATCCTATACCCAAAGCATATGGGACACGATTCATGATGTCTCACATAAAGACATGATCCTAGACCAGCCTTTTTCTATAATATTTTTTATTTGTCATGTTTTCATAATTCGACTACGAAGAGGGATGTCGTAATCATAATCGAATTTTAAGAACATAATATATATAGAATTTCCTTATGTTGAACCATTTCAACATAAAATTCATATATATATATATATATATATATATATATATATATATATATATATATATATATATATATATATATCCTTGACAAAATATGATTAAAATCTCAATCTATTCTTTTAGAATTGGAAAGAAGTATTAATTTCCTCTCCCTTAATTATAGTAAAACAACTTTTCCTAATTGAAACTTTTGTTTTCTATAATTAACACTGCTAACTTGCAACACTTGTCATAATTGATTATGCTTCCACTAGCATAATAATTATTAGCATAACACTTATGCTCCCACTAGCTTTGACATGTATCCAGAAATCAACTGGACTTCTAGAAATTAATACTTTATTGACTTTCTTACCAAAGTTCAGAATTCTGATACAAGATGCTTTGATAAAACTTTATCAAAATCATACACCTTTCCTTAGACAGCTCATACGAGTGTCTAAACAATTTTTAGAACTATGAATAGGGATGTCGTAATCATAGTCTCAAATTTTTAGACCTTTTCCATTTCTCACAAGTCCATGTTAGTGTGTCGGTTAGCGACACATGTTTCACTAACGACTTTGAGAATGCAAATATCACAATCGCTATCTACTTAAAATCCTTTTAGTGAAAGCGTTTCCTCACCATCATTTTCATGAATCGAAGAGAAACCTTATGACACTTACATTTTATAGTATATGTGTTCCTATCCATGTAAATTTATCAAAACTATAATCACTAGACAAGGTTAGTGACAAATTCAAACTCATATGGACTGAACTTATGTAATCTTAACTTCTTGCCATTTGACAGCACAAGGGCCTACCATTTCTTCCAAGTGATTATGCAAACAACTGAGAGCTCATAGAACTCACATTCATAATCAACATTTAACTGGAATGGGCACAGAAACAAGAATATGTCAACACGATGGGCTATAAACCTCAAGTCGTGTGCTAGTGGTAAACAACAGGTTTTATTCTTGATTAATTCTTGAAACTTTTCAAGATCTTTAAGACTCCCACTGACCTCTTGACATATAAGACTCTCTGTTCAAGAACCATTCCTTGACAAATATTTAAGAGTTTGTGCGGATACTTATCAACATAAACACTTCATGCAATTGGTCTTAGTTGGTTTTTGTTTTATCCAAAACATCTCAACTTACCAATTTCAAATGTACAAGAGTAAGAAACATTTTACTACATATTTGACAAGTGTTATAAACCTTCTTAAGATTATATCACTCAAGTGACAATCTTGGAGTATGACTCTAAGACTCAATTTTGGAACGAAGTATGATTTATCTTTTGATATAACCAATTCAACAATTCACGATTCCTCTTCTTAGTCAAACAAACGCACTAAGATGTCCTTAGAGAATCAATTGTGATATGGTTTCATAATCACTAAGATAATCATAAAGCAAGATACTCAAGTACTCTCCCATATTTTCAGATTGGAGAAACTTTTATCTTTCTGCCTAATTTGATTCTTCTTATTCGTTTTGTCTTACATTGAAACTTTTCCAATGTTTCAGAATTATAATTAAACTTGTAAGTACAACCATATTTACTAAACTTTAGTAAATCATGAAGAATAATGTTGTCGTTCTTTGTGGTGGACCTGATCAATGCACAACCAAGTGTACCCGATGTCCTAGTCCTTCGCTTGACTCACATATACATGTGAACAAGGAATTAGTCTTAATTTCCCAAAGATGAAAATTCTCATTCATCATATAATACAAGTTGCATGATTCCAAGTTTCTATCCAACTAAAACTTGGTTGATGAGAATCTTTCCTTATTTGGTAAATTATGACACTACCACAAACGAAAGAATCAAATCCACTTTGCAATGTTGCTATCAATGGAATCATATAAACAACAATTTTTCACAAAAGCCACTGTAAGGATATTTTAAATAATTAAAAATGAAACTTTTCTTTTATTTAAAACTTGTAGAAAAACTTATCCTTATAACGCAAATGCATATGAAAACATGTTATCTATTCCTAAGCAATCTATCACAAATCTTAAGCAACAACTCAAAATTCTAATCACCGAACCATGCGATCAAAATCCATCTTCGCGATCAGAATCAACATATTCTTCCTTTAAGCTTCCTCTTTTCTTTGATTCTTAAAACATCAAGATGCGACCTAGTCACATCATGTAATAAGAATTGCATAATAGGAACCTAATAGAGTTAGATAGTGGACTTTACCAGAAGTAGTGTCAAACTTTTTGACTTTACCATCCTTATGATCTTTCAGGTAAATAGGGCAGCTTCGCAACCAATGGCCCTTCCTTTGGCAATAGAAACATATGGACTCTTTGGTAATGGTACATGGGACTATCTCAGACTTAGCCTTTCTCTTTACCATTTGGTCAACCAGGTTGACTATGGCCGATCCCTTTCCATTGGGAAGAGAAAGCTTTTCTAGATTTCCAATGTTACCATTGTCAATGTCCATGGAAGTTTGGGAAGTCGATCTAACAATCAAATTTGCTTTACCAGTGCTCCAAATCATTGTTGATTCAGTGGCATCAAGCAAATAGGTAAGATCATTAAGGGTCATGTCATGGTCTGTCATATAGCAGTCCCAAAGGAACTTGTTGAGTTGAAGATTCGCTATTGTGTTGCGTCATTGGGCTCGACTATTAGTCCATTTGTTTTATGCTCCGGTTTGGGCCTGTCCAACCATGAGCTTGTTAGGTTTACTATATAAGTATATGCTTGCATGCATATTAGGTTAACGCTTTACAGAAGTAACGATTATTACAATAGCTTTGCAGATTTCTTTATCGTTCTTGTAAACCTCAAACCCTCTACAGTTGATGTTCTTGATCGAGCTCTTCTGAGGGTTATTTTATAATCATTCGACATGTTTGATTCACTCTTGAGTTGTTCTTTATTTTGCATTCGTTCTTGCTGTTTAATATTTATTTACCTGTTTAAGATCTAATCGATCTTCTAGATTAAGTTTTAATCTCATCAATTGGTATCAGAGCAGGAGGCTGTGTAATCGATACACTTTTTTTCTGTGAAAAGGTTTCAATTAGGGTTTTTCCGCAATTACTGATATTTATTGAGCCGTCATCTCATTATTGACGTATCTTGATATTTATTGTTTTGCCCTAATCTGATTTATTACAAGTCTGATCTTTGAACAGGTTATTCGATCATAATGGACGAGTCGCAATCGAATCCCATCAATATTTCCAACAATATTGGTTCAACCACGAAGATTCCCATCCTATACACCCATGATTATGAAGTCTGGGCGCATCACTTCGAAGACTATGTTATAGGATCTGAGGATAATGGATACCTCATCTGGGAAGCAATCATCAATGGACCGTTTTCTCACTCTGCAACGTCAAGGATTATTAAAACTCAAAAGGAGTATAATGATCTACTGAAGGATGTTAAAGATATTGCGCAAGATGAAAAGGATAAATTCCAGTGCAATATCAAGGCGTTAAGATTGATAAGATTCGCCCTTCAGTCTGACACTTTCAGGTTGGTAAGCTCATGCACGACGGCAAAGGAAGTTTGGGATAGACTTCGTGATCTGTACTCTACAGACGAGGATCTTGAACACTCTATCCAAACCTTACTCTTATCTGAGTTTGGAGAATTCAGGCAAGGAGCCGAAGAAACTGTGACCCAAACGTTCGATCGCTTCAATCATCTTCTCAGCAAGATGATCAAACATGACTTCGAAAGGAAGCTTATCGAGCAGAAGGTTACGTTTTTAAATGGTCTAAGGTCAGAGTGGACAGCAGTGGTGTCTACAGTTAAAGCCCATGAGCAGTTTAAATCAAATTCTTTAGCGAAACTGGTGGGTATTCTCAAGTCCCAGGAGAAGATTGTGCTGCAGGAAAAGAACGTTGTCTCAAGCCTAGGTTCGCTGGCCCTCCTGTCAAAAAGTAAAGCTGTGATGGAGGACGAAGACCTCAACTTGGAGGAGTATGACCTCACTTCTGAGGATTATGCTATGACGGTGTCTAACCCCAAAAGGTTCATTAAGAAGAGATTCCCCAGCAACAAAAACCGAAACTGGCAGGGGGGTTACAGTTCAGAAAAGGTTAACAATGAACCGAAGGTTGAGGAGTCCAAGAAGGAACCAAAGGCAGAAGGGGATTCTGGAGTAAGCTGTTACTACTGTGGAGGGAAAAATCACTATGCTAAGGATTGTGTCCTCAAAAAGATGGCTGAAAAAGATAAGGAAAAGGATGAGGAAGCTTTGCTGCAAAAAAAGCTTGATGAGATGAGGAAGAAGAAATCTACTGCTAACCCATCCATTAATGCTCTAATTGTGCAGGGTTCGGTTGCTGATGATGAGTTCGGTGGCGTGGAAGTTTGGTCAACCGACTCTGAAGACGATGAAGTGAGGAAGCTTCTCATGGAAAGGCTTGTGTGGCTAAAGAGGAGAGCAGTGGAGACAGGTGCTTGATGGTGTCTGAAGTATCTCAGATGAGGGGATACAACACCGATGGTGGAAGCAATGAACCGAAGGAGCCGCAGGATATGTGCTTTACAGCCAAACCGCTCAGCATGCAGTTCAACGAACTTGATGAACTGATCAAGAAGGTACAATCGGTTTTTGTTTCATTTAAAGTACCACAAAGCTCATATGAAAAAGAAGTAAAAAGTGTTAATACACGAATCTCTCATCTAGATAGTAGTTTAACTCAAACTCGAGTCACCAATTCTAACCTAACTGATCAATTAAGCAGGGTGTCTTCGAAGAGTGAGGAGCGGCGCATGTGGATCGAGTTGAAGGAGTCTGAATTAGTTAAAATAAAAGACGAAAACATTTATTTACAGAGAGACAATTTAAAGTTGTTAAAACAGCCAAATGTTTTTTGTTTAATTGCAAAACGTCTTTACACTAATATTACTCAGCTTCACTTGGATTGTGAAATGGGACAAAGGATGAAATTGATGCTGAAGCTTATAATTGTGAGAGTGTGATATCATCTGATGACGTCAATCCGACCTATATGTATGGACTGGACAAAATAGAATCTTTCATTAAATCCAAGGACCATAAGGACATGCTTAAAAACCTTTTGGATGAAAATGATAGACTTAAACTGAGAACCGAAACCATACAAAAATTTTACTCTTTAAACGCCAACTTGAGCTTAGAAAACAAAATTGATGTTGAAAATGCATCTGAGCTTAATGAGGATGACAACATGAGTGAAATTTCTGTAGAGGACACGGTTGACTGCTCAGAATTTGTGAAAAGCGAACCTGAAAACCACAAGAATCATATTTCAGAAAATTCAGTGGAATTCGCTCGATTGTCCCAACAAAAGTCCCCGATCTTAGCAGAGAAAGCGGTTGTATATCAAAAGGTCAGGACCACTCCAAATCAAGTGTACAAGGTCACAGGAGTAACTGAACATCAGACTGCTGAACTCACAACAATTGTAAACGAAGACAATGCTGATGGCTGTGATGAGTTATTCTGGTCAGCTCCAATAGATAATGCAGATGAAACGGTAGGCTTATCAGAAAGCACCTCATGGATAAGTAAAGGTAGATACATACCAGAACCCTTGAACAAGCCAGATAATTTCGATGTGCCAAGTACCAGTGGTACGAAAGACATTCCTCAAAAGAATGGAAGTTCGGCAAAAGAAGACATTCCCTCTAGTTCCTCAGTTCAAAGCGAAACTTCCATAGTTCAAAGTGAACCAGCGAAGGAGAAACCGAAAATGAAAGCCAATATCCATCATCAACCGAAGCAGATGAGGAATCAGAAACGTGAAAGGAACCAGAGATACAGGAAGAATCTCTCTGAGAGGAAACAATTCTGGCAATCCCAGAATGCATATTTCTCACATCAAGACAACAATCTGAAGTTTGAGAATAATCCTGTCAAAAAGCAAGAGATCCACAACAACCGAAAGCCAAGGTTCGGTTCGAAAAAGGATACCAACCGAAAGCAAAGGTTCGGTTCTGAGGATGACTCCAACCGAAAGCAAAGGTTCGGTTCTGAAATCAAAAGAGATCAAAACTCTAAGGTCAGTCCCACCAACGATCAAAAGCAAAAGGGTCACCTAGAGTCTCCAGCCAAGAAGTCATCTCAATCTAAGCCCACTCCTTCTCACTCAGCTAATTCATCTAATTCTTCTAATTCTTCCAATTTATCTCCATTTCGCTCTAAAGTTCACTCTGTTCGTTCTCAAAAATCTCATTCGTCAGCTGAACAAAAGGGCAAACAGAAGGTTTCTGAATCCAAACCAGAGTCTAAACCGAACGCACCTAATCCTAATAAAATCAAAGTCTTTACCATTAAAAAGAAAGATGAAACAACACTAATAAAAACGAACATATCTTGTTGACATCTCTCTTACTATTCCTGTTCCTGTGAAAGGCTCACGTGGACCCAAGAAACTTTGGGTTCCTAAATCTGCTTAATTTTTGCAGGTTATAAGTGACGAGCAGTTTGACGAAGAATGGTACATCGATAGTGGCTGCTCGCGTCACATGACAGGGAGGAAAGAAGAACTCAGGGAATACAGGTCTCTTTCAAATGGTGGCAACATCAAGTTTGGAAACAACTCTTTCGGCACCTTAAAGGGATACAGAATGATTACCAATGGTGATTTCACTATAAGGAAGGTGGCATATGTAGAAGGACTGCAACACAACCTCATCAGTGTATCTCAGCTTGTTGGAGGTACAGGTCTCAAAGTCTCATTCGACGATGAAGGTTCTGAAATTATCGAGAAGAAGACGAAGAAAGTAATTCTCAAATCAGAGCGTAAGGGTGAAATGTTTCCTCTAAACCTCAAACCCATCAAAGGAAACCCAACTATATGTCTGTTATCAAAAGCACAATCTAACGAAAGCTGGTTGTGGCACCGAAGACTCTCTCATCTCAACTTTAAAGATATCAACAAACTTGTCACTGGAGGTCATGTTCGAGGTCTTCCATTGCTCAAGTTCAACAGAGATCATTTGTGTGTTGCATGCGAAATGGGGAAGCAGAGTCGTCAAAGTCATCCATCTATAATTAACACTAAAGTTGTTGAACCACTCGAATTACTTCATATTGATTTGTGTGGTCCATCATCTATCGAAAGCATCAGTGGTAGCAAGTATATTCTTGTTATTGTTGATGACTTTTCGCGATTTACATGGGTGTTCTTTCTAAAGCTCAAATCTGAAGCGACTCATAAGCTGAAAGTGTTCATCAAGCAAATTGAAGTACAGCTCAAGAAGGTTGTTCGCAACATCAGGAGCGACAATGGTCTGGAATTCAAAAACAGAGAATTTGAAGAATTTCTGGCAGAAAAGGGAATAAGTCATAACTTCTCAGCTCCCTACACACCTCAACAGAACGGGATTGTTGAAAGACGAAACCGATCTTTGTGTGAAGCTGCCCGAACTATGCTAAGTTTCGCTTCCTTACCTTTTTATTTTTGGGCTGATGCTATTTCTGCTGCTTGTTTTACACAAAACAGGTCATATCTCAACAAGCGATTCACGCTCACACCTTATGAGATTCTCAACAACAGGAAGCCCAATGTGAAATTTTTCCACGTGTTCGGCTCACGGTGTTTCAACTTTAACTCTAAAGAACACCGCAACAAGTTCGATGTCAAAGCCGACGAAGGAATCTTTTTGGGCTACTCTCTCACTTCCAAAGCATACAGAGTCCTAAACAAGCGTTCGAGAAAAATTGAAGAGACCTATTACGTGACTTTCGATGATAGCTATGTCAAAAAGCTACAGGCCAAAGATCGCTAATCTATTCGAGAAGTTTATGGAACTATTTGACGAACCAGAGAAAGCTACTCTCTCAGAAGCAGGCGCAGCAGACAACAAGGTAGACCATATGAAGCAAATTGTCGAAGAAGCTGCTAGGAGAATGAACGAAGGAGGATCGAATTCTGATGAACCTCCAGCCAACGATGCTTCAGTCGAGGGGGAGCCAAGCTCTCCAACTGCTACCGAAAGTACTTCTCCAACCCAAGGTACTCCTCAAACCGAAAGTGCTTCACCATCCGAAGGTGCGTCAACGCCTGAATCCCAAGCACCACAAGAAACCTCTGAACCTCAAGTTTCTCAAAGCATTCCAGAAAGCTCATCTATCGAGGGGGAGCAAGCTGATATGTCACTCGACTACGAAAGCCAATCCGAACCAGAAGAAATGATCAACGCTGAACTGGACCCAACCTTTGATCCAAACTACCCTCCTCTTACCAAATGGACCAGAGATCATCCTATCTCTCAAATAGTTGGTGATGTCTCCCAAAAGGTTCTGACCCGATCACAACTGAAGGCAAAACAGACATCCTTATTTTCCAAAGTTGAATTTTGCATGTTTAACTCATTCGTATCAAAAGTTGAACCGAAGACAGTTAACACTGCTCTAGATCACTCCGATTGGGTTCAAGCGATGCAAGATGAACTGAACGAATTTGAAAGGAACAAAGTCTGGCGCCTCATTCCAACTCCTCCAGATGCCTCGGTTGTTGGTCTCAAATGGGTCTTTAGGAATAAAATGGATAAGGAAGGGAACGTGATAAGGAACAAAGCTCGTCTGGTAGTAAAAGGATATTGTCAGGAGGAAGGGATTGATTATGAAGAGACTTTCGCTCCTGTAGCTAGGCTGGAATCTGTAAGAATATTCCTTGCTTATGCTGCCCACAAAAACTTCGAAGTTTTCCAAATGGACGTCAAGTGTGCATTTCTTAATGGAGAACTAGAAGAAACAGTGTACGTGGAGCAACCTCCTGGGTTTGTGAACGAAAAATATCCAAATCATTGCTACATTCTGGATAAAGCTGTGTATGGACTCAAACAAGCTCCGAGAGCCTGGTATGAAACGCTAACTAAATTCTTGAAGATGTCCAAATTCAAACAAGGTTCGGTTGACCCAACCTTCTTTCGCAAAAAGGAAGGTAACCACCTTATGATCGTTCAAATTTACGTCGATGATATCATCTTTGGATCAACGAATCCCAGCCTAACAGCTGAATTCAGAAAGCTGATGGAGACTAAATTTGAAATGAGCTCAATGGGTCCTATTAACTTTTTCCTTGGTTTAAATATTAGACAGGGACCCGAAGGCATCTTTGTCAATCAGGAAGCTTACACGAAGACTCTCCTAGCAAAGTTTGGTATGATGGGAGACTCCAAAGTCAAAGTCCTAATGGCATTCAGCACCAAGCTAACCCCATCCCTAGACAAATCGGCTGTTGATATCACGCTCTATCGTCAAATGATTGGCTCACTAATGTATCTTACTGCTAGCAGGCCGGACATCATGTTTTCTGTGTGTTACTGTGCTAGATTTCAGGCAAACCCACGCGAACCTCACATGCTTGTAGTGAAGAACATTCTACGCTATCTCAAGCGAACTGCCTCCTTAGGTCTATGGTATCCCTCCAACTCAGGCTTCTTCATTCAAGCCTACTCAGATGCAGACCTTGGAGGATGTGGACTCGACAGAAAAAGCACCACTGGCAGCTGTCAATTCCTTGACGGGAATCATAGCCGCTGCATCCTGCACCTCTCAAGTGATTTGGATCTAGAGTCAACTTCGAGACTATGGACTCAATATGAAGAAGATCCCACTATATTGTGACTCTGAAAGTGCAATTAGGATCTGTCATAACCCAGTGCAACACTCTAAAACCAAACACATAGCATTGAGGTATCACTTCATCAAAGATCATGTGGAAGATGGAAACGTTGAAGTACACTTTGTTCGAACCACTGATCAACTGGCTGACGTCTTTACCAAAGCTCTTCCTGAAGCATCATTCAACAGAATTTTACAAGGGCTAGGTATGATGGAATCAGAGTCAGTACCTCAAACTACCTCTCAACCTCAAACGTAAGAAGCGAAATTGACCGAACGTTCAGGTTCGGTTACATAATCTGACTCGCTCATCACTACAAAGTAGTTTTCTTGGTTGTATATTTCTTGTACAAAGTTGTTTATCTTATTGTCAACAGTATATTCTGATTGCATGTCTCAATTCATTGGTTTTCTAAAATTTTCCTAAACCGAAACCTACCGAAGGTTTGGGTTCGGTTTTCTAAAATTTTCCTAAACCGAAACCTACCGAAGGTTCGGGTTCGGTTTTCTAAAATTTTCCAAAACCGAAACCTACCGAAGGTTCGGGTTCGGTTTCTCAAAATTTTCCAAAACCGAAACCTACCGAAGGTTCGGGTTCGGTTTTTCAAAATTTTCTTAAACCGAAACCAACCGAACGCTCGGGTTCGGTTTTTCAAAATTTTCTTGAACCGAAACCAACCAAACGCTCGGGTTCGGTTTTTCAAAATTTTCTTCAACCGAAACCAACCGAACGCTCGGGTTCGGTTTTTCAATTTTTTCTCAACCGAAACCAACCGAACGTTCGGGTTCGGTTTTTCAAATTTTTCCAAAGTTTTTTTTCTTACTCTTTCCAAGTCTTATTTTTTTCTTACTTATTTATTTTATTTTATTTTCTTTTATTTTATTTTTTTAATATATATCAAAAACACCAAAAATATTTTTCTCTTTTAATTTTGTTTGTATGTTCGTTTGTTTATGGGGATATAATTGTTGGATTTCTTAAGTGTCCCTAGAAGCATGCTGTTGTATGTGTCCCAAGCCTCATAAGATTCTGAATAATGGTCTTAATGACTTGGTATAAACAAACCTTGTCTTCCCAATTAGGCTATCACATTTATTCTAATCGTGAGCTACCTCACTCTCTTCTCACATGAGATAAGAGTTTTCTGCTTGGTCCTTATTTTCATAGCAGAGGTACTTTACTTTCTTACACCATCTCTATTACATCTCTATTACATTTCTCCATTACATTCGTTTCATCTCTATTACATTTCTCCATTACTTTCTGGCACTTAAAGGCGCATGTGGATTTGAAACAGTATGTTCTGAAACGGCGCTTGTTGGGCGGCGTGTTCCTAGGCATCTGACACTCTCTCTCCTATGTGATCATCGCATGCCTTAACTGTCACGCATCTGTCATTCCGGAAAACCTTTTCGTATTTCCATAGAAGATTTGAACCGATTTTTCTCTCTCCTTTCACCCACTATAAAAGGCAGTCTACACTCCCATTTACTTCTTTACTGCATCCGAAATTTCAAGAGAGCAAAAACTCCCAAAAGCTTTCCTGTTCATCTTCTTCTTCCAACCTTCAACAATGGCAGAATCATCCTCAGTCCACGCCACATCACACATCCTTCCCATTCGCCCACAACAATGCTTGGTGATCGACCTCACTCCTCTGTCGTACGATTCCTATATGACTCCGATCATCGAGTGCCTGAAGTACTCACAGATCGCTCCTGCACTTACTAGGGTTGAGTCTGTGCCCATGGAGATTCTCTCGCAGGTGTATGCGACTGCTCATTACGACAAAACAGTCGAGCGGGTGTTCTTCGAGGTTGCTGATCACAAGACCTCCATTTCTCGACAACGATTTGGTACACTACTAGGGTTGGCTGCTGACCCATCAAGAATTAATCCGGACACGATTCCGATTGGGCATCTGTACAACATGTTTTACAATATGGGGTACACGGAGGCGCTCACCTCCATCGCAAAGTTTAAGAAATCCTGCTTGCCGCCACAGTGGAAAGGCATGTTTACAGTCCTCTTCAAGGGCTTATCTGAACGGAGCTCAGGATCCGATGGTTCAAGTCGACTGTTCTTGTCAATTATGTATGGCGTCTACAACGGCATAAATCTTGACTATGGGTTGGTTCTCTGGCAACAACTCATCCAGAGCCTTTCTTCCTCTTCACGACACTCTGAGGTGTCGTATGCCCGGTTCTAGACTCTTATTACAAAATGGGCGATGGACAAATTTGATATTCCCACTGCTGCTGGTGCATCGATGTCTTCGATCGGTACTTTTCATACCACGGAGATCATCGTCTCTGATGCATCAAAGTTTTCTTTCATTGGCTCTATTCCGGAGACAATGTACGGCGATGTTCCTTCCGACAGCAGGATTATCCGGACGATTAAGGAATTCAAGGCGTCTGGTCCTAGGGTACTTACACCGGAAATGCTCAAGTCAATCCATGACGCAGACAAGCCTGTTAATAGGGGCAAAAAGGCGGAAAAAGGGAAGCAAGTGACCAAAGCTCCTAAAGGTCCTTCTCCCAGGAAGAGGAAACAAACAAAAGTTGCACAGTCCCCACAGCCGAAGAGAAGGAAGACTCAACTGAAGCGAAAGCTTATCATCGCTTCCTCTTCGAGTGACTCAGAAGGCAAGAGTTCGGGTTCAAACGGCTCTCACAGAGGCGAAACCCCTCCCAGAGGCAACACCCCACCCCGATCACCTACCCCAGACATGGAAATTCATGTCTCACCCATTCCCTCTCCTCCTCAAACAATCCCTACTTCCATTCCCACCATAAACCCCAATACCACCATCCCTAAAACATCTTTCCCTATACCACCACCCATTTTCACAGATACCACTACAACAACTGCAAAGGTTACAACCAACGTATCTGATACGGGGGTTCATACCGACGCAACCGAAACCCCACCTGTAACCGAACCACCTCAAACCGAAACCCAGCATACAACCAAACCTACCCACACTCAACCACCACCCGAAACTACCCCAACCAACACTCAACCTGAATCTACCCACACCACAACACCCCCAGCTTCACCACTCCCACCATCTCAAGATCATGCCTCTGATGGAGATAACCCGTTCCTTGGCGGTGAAAACATGACCTTCGATTCAGTCTAATTTAGTCCGTTTCAGGTTCAAAGTGACGATGAGGACGATGCTCCAGTAACAAAGAAGCATCTAAAGGAGCTAAACGAGAAGGAGCTAAACGAGAAGGTTGATTTACTCTCTCTGAAGCCGCTCTTTAGAAGATTGTTGACGCCTTCTCCAGGGCTCAGCATGATTTTGTTGCTTCAGCCACAGCCACCATTGACGCCTCCACAAAAGCCTGTGAGGATGCGACCACAAAAGTCGATAAACTATTCTCAGACGCCTCTTCCCTGTTGAAGTCCTTACAGGAGAGCGATGATGCCACAAAGACAACGTTGGAACCAATCGTTCAACAATTGGCCACGTTCATCTCAACCGAGTTACAGTCGTTCGCTACACTTCGCCAATCCATCAGCGACGACAACTCGGCCCTTCGTGCCTCCATTGATGAGCGCCTCGCTAAACTGCAAGAGGATCTCGCTGCCAAAAACTCATTAATGGACGTTCTTGCTAGCAAAACCACCGCCCTCAAGGTCAAGAGCACTCAGATTTCAAACTATCAGCAACAACTTGAAGCTCTTCTATCCGAACGGGAGGTTATAAAAACTTGTGTTTCGGATGTACACGCTGCCCTATCCAACATCCTAGAAGCACACGATCCCATTCTCAATCATTCGGTGAGGCGAACACTTGCTGAAAAACTCACTCCTGCCATGGACCTTCTCAGCAAAATCGAAGGCTTACCTAGTTTCGTGTCCAATCCGAAACAAGGGGGAGAAGGGAAGTCTGGATCGAAACCACCTCCTTCCTCAAAAGCTGCTCACACAACCGAACCACCTCCGACTGGTCAAACTTCGGGTTCAGGTGTGAAGGATAAAGGGAAGAATATAGCTGAGGAAGAAGATGAAGATGATAAAGAAACCATTGTCGACTTGCTTAAACGCAAAAACAGTCGCAATGTGGAAGATGACAATGTTCGTGTGGCGCGCGAAGCTGAAGAAGCCGAACGCAAGAAGAAAGAAGCCCACGATCTCCTCGAGAGCAGGAAGACTCTTTTCCCTGCTTGGACTCGGGAGAGAATGATTAAGGAGGCCATAGATACTCCTAGCATCCTATGGCTCGAACCGGTGATCTCGTTCGACTGCAATAATTCTGTCGATTCGCAGTTCGATATGCCGTTGACTCGAAAGGCGTTTATCTTCCACGCCTTCTCCAACATTTATGAAGTACCTCATCCAAATCCTGAGGTCGATAGGGAACTTATCGAGTTCTATCTGAAGGCTGCTCAACCACAGTACCAAACATGGAGCGCTCAGAAGATCGTGAATGTTCGGGTCTTAAAGCCTTACACCGAAGGGAGATTCATCAACGTTCGGTTCAGGGTGATAAGAGGGTCTGCAAGAACCGAACATCTTATATCTTTGGCAGATCTACCTAACCTAAACCCTCATGATTGGATCGTTTTGCACAACATCCTTTTGACGAACGAAGCAGAATATGGTCCAATTATAAACCATCTCAAGAGGATGATTGTTTGTTACATCATGGAGGTTGCCCTAATGGACCAGGAGATAGCCACAGTCTTCAAGAAGAAACCGAAGATAGCTCCTGTGGGTTCGGCCAGTGATCTCAATCAAATGAAGATGGGCAAGATCGACCCGAGACGTAATTCGGTCATGTTCACTAGAGCAGAAGGACATAAATGCCTCTTTGCTTTGGCGGATAAACATCTTTACACCAATGCTTGTCTTGAGCATGTTCTGTCAATCATCCGAAGGTGTAAAGAGAATGCAGCAGACGATGTCAAGTACTTTAACGACATGATCCAATGGTACATCAGATTCAGACAGACGATACTTGCTCTTATCTCTCGTCTGTTTCAGACGGTGAAGAAGAAGGTACCTGGTACTGCTGCTGGCCCAAGTAACAAGTGAAGATCTCGCTCCAATTGACGCAAAGGGGGAGATTGTTGAGTTGAAGATTCGCTATTGTGTTGCGTCATTGGGCTCGACTATTAGTCCATTTGTTTTATGCTCCGGTTTGGGTCTGTCCAACCGTGAGCTTGTTAGGTTTACTATATAAGTATATGCTTGCATGCATATTAGGTTAACGCTTTAGAGAAGTAACGATTATTACAATAGCTTTGCAGATTTCTTTATCGTTCTTGTAAACCTCAAACCCTCTATAGTTGATGTTCTTGATCGAGCTCTTCTGAGGGTTATTTTATAATCATTCGACACGTTTGATTCACTCTTGAGTTGTTCTTTATTTTGCGTTCGTTCTTGCTGTTTAATATTTATTTACCTGTTTAAGATCTAATCGATCTTCTTGATTAAGTTTTAATCTCATCAGAACTCACTATGTGACTCAGGAAGTGACTGAAGAACCTAGTCACCGACCAACTTCCTCAAGACTTTGACACCCAACTCTCCCGGCCTGTCTATATATGACTTCATCTCCAAGATGTGAGCACACACAGACTTTTCCTACCAATAGGGCTTGAGTGACCTTGAACTTGTGGGTTAAGGAGAATAATTGGAGGTGGCGGAGGAATTGAAATATGATTTCCATGATCGAACCACGGGACATAATCTTCATTAGGAAAGCTTGTTCCAGGG
Organism: Lactuca sativa; assembly: GCF_002870075.4. NCBI lineage: Eukaryota > Viridiplantae > Streptophyta > Magnoliopsida > Asterales > Asteraceae > Lactuca > Lactuca sativa. The sequence continues at coordinate 395,502,931 of NC_056626.2, forward strand.
GATTTGGGATGGTCATAGTTGTTTGAACCAGACATCTAAAATGAGAGATATTCAAGTTAGTTGATTTAAGTCCTTAATAAAAAACCCAATATGAAACATTAAGGCTAGGACCCAACATAATATTTTATAACTTGGAAGAGGGATGCCGTAATCCAATCTATAAAATATTTGAAGGTAGGCGAATGACGATTCACCAATGTCGACCGTGAAAAACGAAATAGGTATTAGGTTTTAATTGGTTTGAAACTCCTAGATCTATTGAAATTTATTAAAGTTTTCAACAACATGTTTAAATCTTGATTGTGCCCTCTTAAGTTTGTGACTGGGATGTCGAGGATCACAAACAAGGTGTGAATAACCATGCAAATATACTTGTTACTCTTAATTTTTATCACCTAACCAATGTGCCTGTTAACCGCACGCGCTCCACCGATCTATGATTGTCACACCCCGAAAACCGAAGGCGGAAACATTTCCGGGGTTGACTCCACGTTGAGTATCAAATCCAATGTACATAGTAAGTAAAGTAAATCAACCATTACATTACATATATGAAAGTTTTACATTTGTTTCAAAACCAAAAGTTATACATGTGATACATAGTATATATGAACAACACAAAACGAGTCTTCTGAGAACTCCGTCTTCGCATAAAAGGATCTTCGGGTACCTGTCTAACACGGACCTGAGAATACAAGAGGTTTGAAAATCAGCATAAAGCTAGTGAGTTCATTAGCGGTTAGTTTTTCTGAAAATGTACGAGTTCCTTTGTTTTCCTGAAAAAGTGGTTATCCAAGAAAAATCCCATATTTTCTTATGTAAAGTTAGTTTCCAAATCAAAAAGTAAAGTAAACGATGTACGATGAAAATATGATTGTTCTTATGAATTATAGTTCAGTTGTTTAACTTGTTACACTTTTGTAGTTACGTACTACTGTTACTCAGAAAGAACCCCATGTTCTCCTGACTGTGTGTGTATGAACTATTACCAATTCTGATTATGTTCGGTGTCCTTCCCAGGAAAACCCCATGTTTCCCTGACTGTGTGTATGAATATCATTACTAATTCTGGTTACATTCAGTGTCCTCCCCAGGAAAACCCCATGTTTTCCTGAATGTGTGTATATGTGTGCCTGTCATCCTTGAACGCACATTAGTTTTATTACGTACATAAAACTAATAAATACTCGTAAAGTGTTAATAATCCTGATTGCGAGTCCTTAACCATACTCATATTGGATATGACTCGGACCATGGCCAGTATGCTTTTTATGACTTTCGTCACCCTTGAACCTTTCGGTTCGGCTGTAGCTAGCAGCCAGGTGTGGGATTGTCAGTCCCGTATAGATCTATACACTCAAGCCACACTCTCCTACGTTTGGAGATTCTGGTTACAGGGTTAGTCCTCCACTATCTCGTGTCATGGAGGTGTTACAAGCATGTGTCTCCAATCTTTAAGATTTCTCTTTACTTTTCGACTAGGAAAGTAGTATTTACGACTAACTATGTTCTACGAACCTGTCCTTTACACCCGAGCCTAGGTATTTTATTAAGGACATTACACTCGAGCCTAGGTGTTATCTAATGATGACTATCCTTTACACTCGATCCTAGGTGTATTATTAAGGACGTCACAAATGATATATATGTGTTATCTTATGGTGATTGTCCTTTACACTCGATCCTAGGTGTATTATTAAGGACATTATAATTGATTTATGTGTCATGATGGTGTTTATCTTTCACACTCGAACCTAAGTGTTTTATTATAGACATTATGATATTTTATGTGTTCTATCAATATAAGTGTGAACAATCATATGTAAAGTATACAATATAACAGTGTATAATAAGAATTGAAAGTCAGTTTAAAACAAACAACTCTGCAAGTTAAAACAGTTTCTTAAAAGGTTTTCAATTCTTAAAATGTACAATTATGAAACCATTTAACTGAAATCATGAGTTTAAGTACAAGATATTCTTGTACTTTTGCTTGTATTCCCCCCTGAAAACATTGAAAAACCATTGAAAAAGAGTAGGGGTATGAACTCACCGGACGCGAAAGTGTGTCGATTTCGGATGCTAAACGTCGAATCGAGGCCTGATAACACGCGAGGTTCCTATGTAACAGGAAATGGCATACAAATATATCTAATTAGATTCACAAACTCTAATTAGATATTAAGTTACACTCCAACGAATGAAAACACCTCAAAACGGGTGTTTGGAGTGACCCGGGTGACATCTACGGACGGGAATTGAAGCGAGGGACTTGGGATTTGAGTTTACTCCCCAAGAGTAAACTTCCTAATGAGTTTACGGCCTAAACACTACCCACACATGAGTTCACGGCCGTGAACTCATGTTGGCAAGGGTTATGGAGCTTAATGGGTCACAAATGGCTAATATCAGTTGGAAATGCTCGGAATAATTTTTCCTAAGGCTTGGAATTAATTTAAAACATCAAATAACACACTTAAGGGAGTTTACGGCCTTGGCATGGAGCCTATGGCCGTAAACTCTCATATCCCCTTGAATAAGTGTTTTTAAGGTCCTAAAGTTAATCACATGTGATTCTAGAAATTCCTACATGCCTTGAATTGATTTTTGGGTACAATTTGGCATGCTTTTAGGATTTTACAGCCTTGGAGCAAGTTCTATGGCTGTAAACTCTCATATGTGAGGTTTTGTTATGTTTAAAGCCCTTAAACTATTTTTGGTTGGTTCTATGATTTATTCCAAGGCTTTTGGTGGTGTTGGATGGCTTTCTAACACCTTAAAAATGAGTTTATACCCATGTTTGAGGAGTTTATGGCCCAAGCACATGCCTTGGTCGTAAACTCATACAAAACCCTCAAAATTCATGTCTAAGGTGTTCTAGGTCCATAACCAATATTCTAAAAGTCATGTCTAAGTCTTGTTTGTGTCTAGGAAGGGTTTAAGGGCTTAAAAACCCTTTAAATATGGGTTTACGGCCTAAGCACCATCCTGAGCCATAAAATCATATACAAGCCTCTAGATCATGAATAAATCTCAAATTTGAAGGACCAATATGATGAAAAATGAGTATAGGAAGGTACCTTGAAGATTTAAGACCTTAAACTCAAGATTTGGACCTTTGATTCTAGTTTGAGGAGAGTGGTTGGAGTGATAGTTGTAGAATGGAGCAAAGCTTCAAAATGAAGATTTGGATCACTTTAAATAGTGTCCAAGTTCGGGACACGGTAGAATTCTACCCGATACCGGCGTTAAACGGGGCTTTTGGTCGCACCCGACCAATTTGCCTTAACCCGATATGGTTGATTCTAGAAACGTTTCGATCATTAATATGAGACGTTAGAATGAGTTCTAAGGGTATTAAGACACTTCTTAAGTCATAAAATAAAACCCACAATAACGACTTAATAAAAAGGCCGGAAACGGAAACGGCGATTGGATGATTGGAACGAGTCGCGAGAAGGGTTACATTTAGGGATATGAATTTCGGGTTGTTACAATGATAAACCTTAAGCCACCCTTTACCAACCTTGTTAAATCCAAGTTAGTGTGCTAGTTAACCATACACGCTCCACTAACGACTTAAGAAAGGTGCAAAGTGTAATTTCATGGGTTAGCACCAAATTCACATTTTCCTAAGTAACTAAGATTGGGAATTTATAAGTGTTTAGTTACTTAGTATTTATCATTATACTTTTAATGAAGGAAGAATTAGAGTCCTATCAAACCCGTTCGGCTAACGACCCTGCACCAGTCAAGGAAGCGGTGGGTGAAAGTGGAAACCCATTAAACTGTCATTTTATAGCTAGTAACCTTATAACCCTTTATAGACCGGCTTCGTGAATGAGGTCTACTAACGGTAAGACTGACTTTGTTTTTAATATATATATATATATATATATATATATATATATATATATATATATATATATATATATATATATATATATATATAACTATTAACTATTAATATTATAATAGTATAAGGGTTGAGTTTTAACTTTTAAAATTCTAAGGGTTTAACTTGGAATTAAAGTATTCATGGAGGGAAACTTTACAAATTCCAAAACTTGAGGGCAAGTTTTGAACAATTCAAAAACTTTTGGTTTCCATAACTTATGAGTTTAATATGATTTTTATGAAAAAAATTTCAAGTGGAAGACATAAAAAAACATTTTATGATGACATTAAAATTAGAGACTCTTCCATTTTCATAACCTAGGACTTTTAATGACACTTTAAAAGAAAAAACTCTTCATTTTCCATAACTTGAGGACAAGTTATGGAGTTCATAAAAACCATTAAGATCAAATTACCAATTAAAACAATAATCAAGTAATTTTTCTATGAACAAGATTAAACTCATAAGTGAAGATAATTGATATCAACAATTTTCAAGAACTTAGCTAATCACATAAACTAAAATAAGTCTCGAAACTTTGACAATTATCCTTTATTTGGATGAGAATAAACATTACCATAACATCAAAATCAAATTTTATTAACAAAAAAACTTTTTGGTAATGATTCTAATCCAAAACAGGCCAAAAAACTAATAATTTTTTTCACTGAACAGTCGTCACCTCGTGGTGAACTGGCAGATTAAAAAAACGATTTTTCTTGCAAATAGCATCAACTATAATTGAAAACAACTCATGGCTCTGATACCACTGATGGGTTTTAGTAGACTACAACATCCTATGGTGCACATACAACCCTAAATAGCATGGATTTATGTTTTCACTAATTATACATGCAAATGGTTTCCAAGGTATTAACCTATAACTAGTATATAATTGACATAAACAATACAAGATACTAGTTAGGATAACATACCTCTTTGGTGTAGCTTGATTCCATGGAGCTTAAGAGCCTAGTTCCCCAAGTGTGACACCTCAAATGGTTCACACAACACCAACAACAACTTGGAATAACTTGAGAGAAAAGTCCTTATACTCAAAATCGTCTAACCCTCTCATATGAACCCTTAGGGATGATTTCTTGAGCTATGGGGTCTTTATATATTATGGCTATTAGGGTTACACCATGTAACTCATGTCTTTTCATATTCTTCATGCTCCATGGGTTAAAACCTTCATGGAGTATCCATAGGTTACTCCATGGGTTTATCCCAACATGAAGAACTATGGATCATAAGCCCACATATATATAAGAATGAATGATTTACACAATCAATCCCCATATATTTAATTAGTGTCTATTGGTCACAAAATTAATATCAAATTAATTCTTGATCAATACTAATTAAATAATATGATTTCATATTAATATATTAGAACTTATAATATATTAATAAATAATAAATATCTTTTTCTCACAAAAGTCTATCCAAATTGTTCGGATGCCATGCAATCCAAGTGGACCATGCCAAATCGGGTCAAGTACATACCAATTATAGTTATGGACTTAAAAGATCCATGGACTATCCATGGACTTGAATGCAAGCTTAGCCCATCCTAAATGAACATTTGCGCATTCTATATATGCAAGAATCCATATTTTAATAAGTTTCTTTTTTATCACTAAATTAATTTCAAATTAATTCTTGGTCAATACTAATTAAACAATATGATTTCATATTAATATATTATAACTTATAATATATTAATAAATCATAAATATAATATTCTCAAAAGACTATCCATAAAAATTGTTCCAATGAAATGCAACCCAAATGGACCATGTTAGGTCAGGTCAAGTACATACCAAATATAGTTATGGACTTAGACACCTTATCCAACAAATCCATGAACAAAATAAACAGTAGAAAAGATTATGAATATGTTGTTGTATAGTAAATATGAATATTTGGATGTATTTTGTTTGCCTTAGTGAATGGTAATTAAGTGTGTTTGGTGCACCAACTATGACTAACGTTAGTGAGGCCAAATAAAGGGGTATTTTTCTCATTTCCTCTTTAAAAGTACTTTACATCCTTACTCGACAGTAAAGTGGACATACATCTCTCTTTTTTGCGCTATGTTTGTTTGTCTTTGGAACTAGGGATCCCATGGAATTAATGAAGCGAAAATGGTTAAATTCTTTTGTGGATATGTCGCCATAATAAGAATGTCTTCCACTCCGTCTAACTCTAGAAGATCCTTTTATGCTTGCCCCACCAAGGTGTGTATTACTTTCTTCATTTGTCCACTGTAGCCCTAATTTATTACTTTCTTCCATTCTCAGTCTCTCACTCATGAATTCTTTTTGTTAGGGACCTCGTAATGGATTTATTTGTTGGGTAGAAGAAGCAGACACTAAGAATATGAGTGTGGAAGCAGTTATGATTATAGGTTTGGCTAGGTCAGAAAAGAAGCTTGAATCTACGATTTAGAATATAAAGATGTGTTTAGATGTTAGTTGGATTGTTTTCTTTGGCATAGTTGTTTACAAGTTGTAATGGTTTGCTGATGTTAAAAATTAACCCTATTTTGAAATTTCTTGCGCAATTATGCTCATTTATAAGAGACTTAATCTGGAAAGAATTTTATTCACTCATCCATGAAGCCCACAGGCTAAACTTGCATTGCCCTGAACAACATTAACTAAAAGTCACCTACTGTCATTTTTTATAGCACAATTGATAACCTTTAGAAACATCCTAATTACATAACATATGTTTTAACTATTTAGGACTTTCAAATTCCATTCCTAACACATGATTTTGCTTTTTCCAATGAACATTTTCATTAAAAGTTGTTACCTCCTCAAGAAATGGATCATATGGATCCTCATGAGGTTGATTGTTTGGGGTTGCTTGCTCCTTTGGGCAGAGCTTTTTCAAAAACGCATTATTCAAGGTCTTGTTCATTGGAATGCAATTAACATCTATAACATTATCATCCAAAATACGTTGCACTTGCACTTCATCTAGTTCAAGGTACCTTCTGTCTTAGCATGCAACTATTCTATTACTTCCCCTACACCAGACAACTTCTCCTTAGGGTTGCATACTTCAGCTTGCTCATCAAGAATCCGTTAATGGACATTGACACCAACATGATCCATGTACGCAGAAATTACACAACCACAAGCATATCCTATTTCGATCGACTCTTGGTAGTTTTTTTTTTCAGTTTTTGTTATCCTCAATCCATTAAGGAACTCAATATCGGGCATGCAAAAGTACACATTAACGCATGTCTCATTTGCGAATCTTTGAATGAACAACACAAAATCGTTTTTATCCATTCCAGCAAAATCGACATCCTCAAACCTCTGATCCACTCCATCTGAGTAACTGGTCATTAGGTTGTTTGTAAACATACCAAAAAAATGAAGATCGATCTTCATGTAGATGTCCATAGAAAGAATATAATGGAGAGCCTTTTGCAAGGAACAGTATAAGAAAATAGAAGAAAGGGACAAAAGAAAGCGACTGCATAAGAATTTAGCTTCTAGAGAAGGGGTTACATATCTCATTTAACGATACATTAGGAGGCATTTGATTTGGCATATAAGTTGGCATTTTTATGACATGTAAAACATAACTGGTTGATTAGGAATCGGGTCACCGAGTGGACCTTTCACTTTCAAGAAAATGGCCTTAAAAGCAGGTAAAATGTGAATTCATACCCTTATAAAGCCAAAAAAATATAACAATAAGGACCTTTTAAACCAAAATGTGTAAGAGCGTGGGGCTACAGTGAAATTTTACAATATAAATAAAAGCTTATTCAAGTAGAAATTTTATGTACTAATTGCTTCTTCATCTGAATTACCAATAAGTTCACCAATCAATTGCCAACGCATCACCTGAATCGATACAAACACAATATATCCATTTACATAAATAGTTAATCATACATAAACTATAATAAAAAAATAAGAATAGTTACCCATTATTCCTCTGAAGTTTGACAATCTAATACATCTTCCACTTAATAAATTTCAGCAGACCGGAAACACTTTTTTATTTCCCTGTCAAAAATAGTTCAGATTACAATTTAATACTCTTATAAATATAGGATGAATTATAAACGTAATGACAACATACCTCACAATTATTTTCGGAATAAGCGGAGTTTCCTTTGGCTTAACAATTTCCAAATCTTTCTCAAATCCATAAACCTCAACTGAACTGAACACAAATCAACATAAAAAAACACAATCTATTATAAAACACGATAAAAATCAATAAGTATTTACCTTTTATCCAACGTTGAATGAATAGGTGATTGTATGTCACAACTCAATTATTGATCCCGATTATATTCATTAGGTTTAACAATTGCAAAAATCCAATCGATCTAAAACAATATGACATCAACAAACCAAAGACTCAACAGAACAATTATAATCGGTATAAAAATGTATACATATTGTACATTGTTAAATGAACGGTGATTATGCAAAAAAGGAATTGCTCAACACCTACATCTTAAAGTACATAAAAACATATGTCACACCCCCAAACCAGGATGGTGGAAATATCTGGGGATGGATGACTTTCATGTTTTGTATCATAACAGTTGTAGTAAAGAAAGAAAACATGATCATTATGTATATAAATGGAGAAGTTACATCATTGTAAAGATTACATGTTTCAACAGCCAATTACAATATAATAACAAAAAGACTTGTTTGACGCCTTAGCACCCCATCCACAAAAGCTAGTGGTTACCTATTTTACTGGTTTCCTAAGAATATAATTTATTTGAAAAAATGTCAGCATTTAAGTTGGTGAGTTCATAAGTGTTTTGTTATAAACGATGGTAAGCCTTTCCATGAAAAGATATTTTTTTGTTTCCAGAAAACCCGATATTTTCTAATAAATAAGATTTAAGTCGTTTACTTGTAAAATGGTGATGTTTATTCTAGAAAATCCAATATTTTCCATAGAAATGAGTTGTAGTCTTAAATGTTCCCAGACTGAATGTACTAGTGTTTTCCCTACTTAAAGTAGAAATATGTAGTTTGAATCGTGTATAAAACTATTTGAAGAAAAGTGTTTTCATATAACCTATACGTATAGTCGTTTTCCCCATGTGAGTTTTCGTAACCGTGCTTTTAAGATGCAGTGTCTGCCTCATCGTTCTTCAGGCACCGAGTTATTTATGACATTTGTCACCCATAACGTGCCAGTCTGACTATAGCTAGTAGTCAAGGTGTGGGATCATCAGTCCCGTATAGAACTATACACAAGTATCATGCTTTCGTATCGGAGATTCCGGTTATAAATACACGACTTTCTATATACCTTGGTTAGATGAAGACAATGTCCCACAAATTTATTCCACGAGTGTATGTGTTTTTGAAATGAAAACGTTTGTAACTGACGTTATCCCATATATCCAGGATAACGTCGAAAGTGTCATAAAACAACGATATATGTATTTTATATCGTTTTTACCATTTGCTCAACGGGTTACAAACGGGTAATGTTTCGTAAACTATAATCGAATGTTTCGATAAAATGAATGTTTTGTGTTATATATATATATATATATATATATATATATATATATATATATATATATATATATATATATATATATATATATATATATATATATATTATAAAGCTAGCATTTTTCCTTTGAACCTCATTCATTTGAAACTCCCATGACTTTTCAATTTCTTTCTAATAATAATTATAATTGGTTAATAAGGTTAAATAAATATCAAACCAAAAGTGTAATCATATATAAACTAAATTTCAATATTAAAATAATATATTTATTTCTACTTATAAAGTTATGTTTTTTAACTTTTAACATATTATACTTAATTTATTAGTGTTAATATATTGTTGGATGTAAACAATTATCATTTTAAAGATACAATTTAGGAACAATTTGTATCAAATACTTAAAATATTAATTTAAATATAACATTACAGGGTTAACTTAAATATAAATTTTAGTTTACCTTAAACAACCCAAAAAATATTTTGTAAATAATTAAAAGCGATAAATTATAGTGTCTTTCTAATAATGATTATAAGTTGGATAATAATGTTAAATAAATATCAAATCTAAAGTGTAATCATAAATAAACTAAATTTCAATTTTAAAATAATATCTTTTCTTCTACTTATAAAGTTATGTCTTTAACTTTTAATATCTTATACTTAATTTATTAGATTTAAAATGTTGTTGTATGTAAACCATATCAGTTTAAAGTTACAACTTTTGAACAGTTTGGACAAAAATACTTAAATTGTTAATTTAAATATAACATTATAGTGACAACTTAATATAAATTTCATTTCCACTTAAGAAAACCAAAGAATATTTTGTAAATAGTTAAAAGTGATAAATTGTAGTGATAAATGCAAAAACAAAACTATAATCTCAATTTAACTAAAATATTTCCTAAAGATATTTTTATAATCGTTAAAAGTTTTCAAATAAGTAGCTTAAAATAACTTACAATAACAATAGTTAAAAATAACTTACAATAACAATAGTTAAAAGTAACTATATATAAATAATTATATTGTTACATTTAAAATCAGAAAACAATTTTTGATGTTTTAAATAATTATAATGATAGAAATTAAAACATCAATCAAATAAATTTTAAAAAATTAATTAACAATAATAACAACTACAAATAATATTAAACCATATATTATACTTAATTTTATTCACGTGTAATTCGCGGTTAGAAGTCATTCAAACTATTGAGATAATACAGTTATAATAGATGTATATATATTATCATATAATTCAAAATAATCAATATACTATATCAATTTAGTATACGAATTATGATATCAAATTTAACAACAACATTATTGTTATATTTTAAAAAAACATATATACGTAAAGGCTTCAACTATATATGTATTTTCCGCGCAATATGCGGGCATTTCCCTAGTGTGTGTGTGTGTGTGTGTATATATATATATATATATATATATATATATGTACGAAATAATGTAACGATTATCAAAGTATTGTTCGTGAAATCACATGCAATTGATAGTAAAACCATTTTGTGTTTTTAATGATTTTTCGTAAATTAGTATAGTAACGTATTTAAAATGTTCACGTTATAACGAAAATATTATTGTGTGTTACTTGTATCCCCCCCCCCCCCTCTAAAAACATAGAAAAAGTCTTAAAAATGTAGGAGTATGAACTCACTTCGAGTGTGATAACGGTTTTGATAGCATGATAGGAAACGGTGAACTTCGATTTAGAACACGAAATGATAGCCATATCCTAATGTTTAAAGACATATTAATGTGTGTTTAAGATGATAATAAGCATAAGATGGTTGTCAAAACACATGAGTTCCATAAGAACTTACTAAAACTTATAGATATATGGAAGCAAAATGATCTCCTAGAGTTGTTTGAATCTTGTAAGTGAAGGAAATGAGTTTGATATTTGGAAAATAATTGAGAGTGTTTTCGTTACTGAGTATGTAAAAAGTGAAGAATGAACTCTATTGTGTATCTTATATATGAAGGAAATATGAGGAGGTTCAATTGACATTTGCATTGGTAAATGGAATTATCACATAGGGAAGCTGAATTAGGATAAGATACTAAGATATTTTAAGGAGTTTACTGTCAACTTGTAAGTGTTTACTCCCAAAATAATGAGTTTACTCCCAACCATCAAAGGGTTTACGTCCAAAAGGATGTGTTTACTCCCATATATGGCCGAAATCTAACATGTGTACTCTCAAAAGAGAGTTTTCGTCCAATATGTCCCAAGAGTAAAGGGTTTTCGGTCATATATAAGTGTTATGGGTTTGTTTTCGGTCCTATGTGGCTGAAAACTCAAAGATGTACGCCTAGAAGTCGCAATCTTTAAAACAGTGAAATTTCTTTACCTCTTGTTTACCAATTTGGCCCCTTATGTTTTGTTAGTTTGTATTTACTTATTTCCCCATGGTTTTAATGTGTAAACATGTATAAATTATATAAACATGGATTTTAATTTATATTAACATATATAAGTTTGTATCCTTTTCATCTAAAGTTCTTATCGTATTAATGTAATGGTGATACTTCACTTGTACACGATGATAGTTTAAACTTTTATTTGAACATGTGTGATTTACATTTATTTGAAATAATGGGTTGTTATCCCAAAATTTGAACTTTGAGTGGGAACTTCAAGTATTGGGGAAGAGATGTGAATACTTCTGTTTCATCTGATCTTCTCGTTCTCATGTGAACTTAGGTCCTCGTTTGGTATTCCAGCAGACCTTTACTATTGGTATGCGACTCTGTTTGGTTCTCTTGATTTCCCTATCCATTACTTCTATGAGTTCTTCCACGAAGTGTAAGCTCTCTTTAATCTCGATTTCATCAAGTGGAATAACCAAAGTTTTATCTGACAAACATTTCTTGAGATTGGACACGTGGAAGGTAGGGTGTATGTTACGAAGTTCTTGTGGCAGTTGGAGTTTGTAAGCTACTGGACCAATCCTTGAGAGGATCTCAAATGGACCGATGTACCTCAGATTTAGTTTTCCATGCTTTCCGAAATGTATCATGCATTACTAGGGTGAGACCTTTAATATAACCCGGTCGCCAACCTGAAATTCCAAGGATTTTCATCCCTAGTCTACGTAGCAATTTTGTCTATCTCGAGAGGCTTTCAGTCGTTCATGAATTTGAAGAAATTTCTCGGTCATTTCCCTGATGATCTCCGAGCTAGTGAGTGTGCTATCAGAGACTTATCCCTTAGCTAACTGTGTGTCACCCACTTCCGCCGAGCAAAGAGATGATCTGCACTTGCGGCCATAGAGGGCTTCAAATGGAGCAACTCTAATGCTAGTGTGATAGCTATTGTTGTAATAGAATTCGACAAGGGCTAAATGGGAATGCCAAGCTTTACCAAAGTCTATCACGCAAGCTCTTAACATATCCTCCAGTGTTTGGATAGTTCTTTCACTCTGCATGTCGGTCTATGGGTGGTAGGCTGTACTCATGTCCAACCTAGTTCCCAGGGATTTTTGCAGTGACTTCCAAAACCGTGAAGTGAATCTACTACCTCGGTCAAGAGCGATAGTTCTTCAGTGAAGTCAGCGTTCAGTGGTCCTATCATGGTTCGGGTGTGGTCGACAATTGTCTACGGATGAACTTTGGAGTTCAAGGCACTACCGTTGTTGGGACAGGACTGTTAACATGAAAAGGGTAGTGCCATTTGTGGGTGTTAGGTGCATAAGTGGTTGGTCATCGAATGTTCAAGAGAATTGTAAGTGGCTGGCTGTTAGTTTGATGATCTTCAGGGATGTATACCCTAAAGGTGCGTGAGTGGTGTTTGGTTTGTAACGGTTTTCTCATGGGCTGTGTTCGGTTAGCATTCAGTGATATTGCAAGAATGAAAGTGGTAACGAGGATTCCTCAGCCAGAGCGAAGATTAAGGCCTTCAGTTGCCAGCATGGGACATGGACTGAGTTTTCAGACTTTACCAGATTTCAAGAGTACTCTTTAAGATTTTAGAAGATGTGCAATCATAAGGTTTGACTGGTAATTGATCGTTAGCATTGGTAAGCTCAGATTGTCGGTAGTGGAGTATTAGGAAGTAAGAAGGATTCAGAATCCTTCAGCTCTCACGTGCACTAAAGACTTAGTCGAATCTAAGTGGGGGAGAGACTTTTTGTAAAGTTCTCCAAATGTGAGTTTTGGTTGTGCGGGGTGCAATCTTTTGGGCACCTTGTGTCCTTGTCAACCAGAAGGGTACTCTGGTTTATCCAGCCAAGATAGAGGCCGTGATGCAGTGGGAGATTCCGAGGTCTCCAACTGAGATTCAGAGTTTCTTGGGTCTAGCAGGTTATTACCAGAGACTTACACGGGACTTCTCTGAGATTGCAGTTCTTTTGACCCAACTAACCAAGAAGTCAGTGGCCTTTTGCAGCGGGCCTGAGCAGCAGGCAGGCTTCGAGACTCTCAGACAGTAGTCGTGCGAGGTATCGGTTCTCACCCTACCAGAGGGAATAGATGATTTTGTGGTCTACTATGACGCTTCGATCACAGACATGGGTACGAGACTCATGCAGTGGGTTCACGTGATAGCAGGTTTCAGGAACCAGGTTAGGGATTCCAATTAGAACTTAAGTTTAGCTGTGTTTTAGGTCGAGCACATGTTCGACCCAGTATGGGAAGTGTTGTAAGACTACGGGGGTAGTCGTAGCATTCACTAACAGTCAGTTAGCATGGAAGGTGTTGTAAGTCTGCGGGTGTAGTCGTGGCATTCACCAGGTTGGCAAATAGTGTGAGCAGTGTTGCAAGTCTGCGGGTGTAGCCGTAGCATTCACTAGCAGCAGATTGTGTGAGGGGTGTTGTAAGTCTGCGGGTGTAGCCGTAGCAATCACCAGGTTGTCGGATAGTGTTAGAGTATTGTTAGATTACAGGGGTAGCCGTAGCATTCACTAGTGGTCAGATAGTGATAGAGTGTTGTAAGACTATGGGTGTAACCATAGCATTCACTAGGTTAGTAGATAACATGAGTGTGTTGTCAAACCGCATAAGGAGTAGTAGTACCCACCAGTTTGGGTGTAGCATTGATGACGTGGTAAGCCCACAGATTGGATTCTAAATTACCCAGATGGATTAGATCTGGTTGAGCCAGTGACGAGACTGTACGAGCGCCACTACAATTACGAGATCAGGGAAGCAATGGACTACTCAAAGTCGTTTGTGATATAAGGCTACCATTGGTCAGATAGCAATTAGTTTTAGCCTTGGATTTGGTAACGTTCGAACTCGGAGTATGGAACCGAACAGTTAGATTAGGAGGTTGTTAGAGTCGTAGTGGCATGATAACTAGTGGCAACTAGTTCCAGAGAGGATTTCATTCAGAAGTCGTGTGAGACGACTAAGTGGGAGTCCTTTGGCTCCGCAGCCGGGCCGGAACCCGGTGTTTCAGATGATTTGCGAATGAATTGGGACCAGGAAGGTCTCGATAGATTTTGGAAAGCAGCTACGTAGCAGCATACTGTTTCAGGCAGTTTCAGTGTTATAGGCGGTATTACTATTATGTTTTGGGTTGCAAGTACGGACAGAGTAACATATTTCTTGGGTTGTGCTAAGTCACTCACAGCGAGATTATCTGAGTCTTGGCCAAGTATAAGTGATATGTAGGGATAATTGGGTTTGTGAACTTGTTTTATATGGGGGACCTCGAGCTATCAAAAGTTGAGTAGCCAGTTGAGGGATAAACGGACTGGATTCAGCGATGATGATTTAGTATGAGTGGTCTGTCGGAAAATCAGACTATCTCAAGACAACAGATTCAAGACGGAGTAGATGTGATCTTGTAGCGAAGAATTCATTCACCTGCGGATTTTAGCGCTTGCGAAGATTGGTCACGGCTACCCTGGGAAGGCTAGGGTGTACCCAGGATGGTGACTATGTTACTAGAGTGGTTGGGCGTGTAAGGAATGGTAAGGAGTGATTTCGAGGACGAAATCTAATTTAAGTGGGGGAGAGTTGTAACATCCCGTTTATTAAATAATTAAATAGATAAAATTAATGATTGAATAGTAGCCGTAAAATAAATAATTATATATAAAAGGATGATTTCGAAGAGCTAATTGTCACAATTTTAGAAGTCGAGGGTTAAAAGTGTAACTTTCGGACTCAGTTTATAAATAATTATGAAGACAGGGGCTCCATGGTAATTATTTGGATTTAATTTAAAGGGAAATGAGGTGGAAGGGCTGAATATGTCATAATTAAGATATTAGGGGTTGTTTGGTAAATTTTGAACCGAATATGTAGAGGATTTTAATGCTCAGGTTTTAAATGGTAATATATGGAGTGGACTTGAAAAGAATAATAGGATGAGGGTCTCGAAGTGTAAATTCGTGAAAAGCTGTAAATGATCGGGATATAACTCGTCATTGCCATACATCCCTAAACCTAACCCTAATGAAATCAGCCGCCACCACCTTAAAAGAGTCCCACAACCGCCGCCGGGTGTAACCTCCCCGATCTTCGCCGATCGCCACCTCCATAGTTTCGCTACTGTTGGCGCCAGGAACAAACGGGACGATGCCTAGGTCAACGAATGGAGCGAGTTTCTTATTGCAGGGTCGTGTGCGATCAGAAGTTCTTGGGTAAGCCAGCTGTCGTATCTCTCTCTCTTCCCATTCGCTCTTCTAAGCGGAATAATGTCGCTTTCGTCAGTGGTTGATGCCGGTGGCCCCATGGCTGGCGTTTTTACTCATTCCAACCTCCTCAGCCACCTAACCGGTGGTTGAGAGTTGTGATTTCATGGCTGGAATAAATGAGTAATGTTGTTGGACCCGTGAATTGATTGTGGGAGCTTAATTGGCCCGAAAACCTGAGCAAAAAAACCACCATGGTTGCCACTGCGTTACCTCTTTCTGCCACTACCAGCCACCATGTAGGGGTGATTGTGTGCATGAATTGTTTTGTGTATGACCATATCTTGTAAGAATAATGATGTGAAGGTCTTTGCTTGCCCAGGAATCGGATGGAAACTCATCCCCACCGCCTGCTGCCGCCACTCCACCGCGGTTAGCCTCCATCTCGGGTGGCTGTGAGCTTTCGGGTGCATTTGGATCGATATTTGGATTACTTTTATTGTTGTATTGGCCGAAGATCATATTCACCACCACCGTGAGGTGGTAGCTGCCGCCATGTACCACCGCCGGCCACCACCAAGGTGGTTGTGTGTGTGTGTGTGTTTAGCTTAGTTGTATGTGTATATTAATTGAGGGTTGAATTGTAAATTGTAACAAAAATGGAATAATGAAAAAGGAAACTCAAACCACCACCGTAGGATGGTGGCTGCCGCCATCAGCCACCATGTCGAGTGGCGGTGTGCCTCGTTGTATGGTGACTTGTTTGTGATGTTTGGACAAGGTACATAAACCCTAATGGGCCCAATGAAGCCCTAATTGACATTAAAGCCCAAAACATGTGTCTAATGGGCTTAATGGACCCTGATGGATCTAAGGACTTAGCTAATGGGCATATTGGATTAAATGGGTTGGAAACCCTAATTAGGGTTTGGAAAACCCTAATGCCATGAAACCCTAATTTGGGATTTATCGGGACCGCATCGGAATTATTTAATGAACTTAAAATATTAATTAAGAATCATTGAAAATTAACCTAAGGCCATGTGGGACTTAATGGATTAAGTCCTTAATGGGTTAAGTGGGAAACACTTAACCCTAATCATCATTTTATGTGAAACCCTAATTTCACTTGGTCCTTTCTATCGGGCCGTGATGATTGGGTTATTAATAGGCCATCCAAAATAAAGCAAATGGACTAGAATAATTAATGGGCTTTGTGGTAAGGCCCATATGAGGAGTTGGGCCCAATTTGGAAAATTGGGCCACAGATGAGCCACAGTTTGGGCCTTAAGGATTATATGATATTGGGCCATTAGAGTGTCAAATGTTGGACCGGAATGAACGGTTGGGCCTTTCAATAAGACCATGTAAAGGCTTTGGCCCAATTTGGAAAATTGGGCCATATGTTGGGCTTTGATTCCTAGTTTGACTTTTGGGCCTATGGATTGGATCTTGGGCTGGAATAAAGCTAAGCTTGGGGTAATGTAGTAATTATAGAAAGTATGTATTGTTGGGTTTTGACAATTCTAACACTCCTAAGTGTACATGCAACCCTAAATACCTTGGATCTATGTTTTCTCTATTTTACATGCTAATATGAACTTTCCAAGGTATTCATCCTAACTAGCATAATAACATTGATTCATATGAATATATCAAGTTAGAATACATACCTCTTTGATGTAGAATGTCTTCATGAAGCTTGAGTGCCTAGTGCCCCAAGTGTCACGCCTCAAATGGTTCACACAACACCAAATACACTTGGAATAACTTGAGAGAATATACACACTTCATGAAAATCGGCTAGCCCTTTCACACATACTCTAGCGGCCGATTTTGTCAACAATAAGATGCTTATATAGTTAGTGACAATTAGGGTGAACCCTAATTATCATGGCTTTACATTTCCTTGGATCCATGGATTCAAATACACCATAGAGCATCCATGGAGCATCTTATGGGTTTTATCCCAACTTGACAATCCATGGAGCATTAGCCGACTATACAAGTATGGATGATTTACACAAGCAACCCATATATTTAATTAGTCTTCTTTTGATCACTTAATGAATTCTAGATTAATTCTTTATCAATACTAATTAGATAATCTGATTAATATATTATAACTTATACTATATTAATAAACCTTAAG
Source organism: Lactuca sativa (assembly GCF_002870075.4). Taxonomy (NCBI): domain Eukaryota; kingdom Viridiplantae; phylum Streptophyta; class Magnoliopsida; order Asterales; family Asteraceae; genus Lactuca; species Lactuca sativa. The sequence goes on from NC_056626.2 coordinate 395,521,121, forward strand.
TGTTATTTCTCTCATTTTAGTCTATCCAAATGCATGATGCCATGCAACCCAAATGGACCATGTCTGGTCGGGTCAAGTCTTACCAATTACAGTTATGGACTTAGACATTAATCCAACAGTCTCCCACTTGGATAAGTCTAAAACTATTATTGTAAGTATGACTTCAACAACCGACTGGCAATCGTAGCTCTCAAAAGCTTCTGTCGAACTCTGACCTTGCTGATGATCTCTGACCTTTGTCAATGACTTGTCCATTAGATAAGGGATCATATATTCCTCTATTCTAGATATCATATGGACTGAGACATGGATTATAATCATTCTCTCTGTCCATTTGTTGTTTCCCGATTTCCGATTTATGACGACTGACTAATTGAACAAATCAAATCAGTCCATGCTCGGCCGAGCACTTACATTTGTCATCACCAATTCATCGAGGGGCCCACAGATATCTCTTTTATCCCGAAGGTAAAATGAATGGATAAACTTCGACTCATATGGCTTGTTCTACTACTTGTTGATTCATACAAAAAGGCACGTTTTATAACATTGAGTTACCAATGCATTTTCGTGCAATCAATGTATATCCAACTCATAGTAACAACTCATATATCGAGGTTTGAAGAATATAAGATATTATCGTCCCATGATCACTCATGATAAAATCCATGTTGTTATTCAAATGAGCGCGGGTTGAATCCGATACCCAGAACTTATGAGCACTCATGAATGTTGTAGCACCTCTTAGCTATGTCCCATACCTTGGACATCTACGAACCCAATTCATGATAGTCTTGCCTTAATACCTACTTCCAATGTATTATTGATTGTGGATGGTTCGAATAACTTAGTCATTCAGGAAGAACGACCTAGTTATTCTGGAAGTCAAAACATGCAAAATGAAAAACAAGAATAATTGAATCTAGTATGGTATCAAAACCTATGAATATAAATAGAGCACTTTTTATTTATCACCATACTGATTACTCATTATTCATTGTTTCGGTTTTATCAACTTTATACTTGAATTAAAAGCACTAGTTGTCCCATGCTCCAAGCATGTGCACTACGTTCTTCTAAACAATAGTCATGCCATACACCAAGTATGCATACTAAATTTGTCTATGATCTTTACTTTGTGAACTAGATCGACTGAAGATGACTTCAATGATTGTCTTTTCACACTCCCAAGTCCTTATCGAAAAATGTAAGAATTCCAAATTCCTATCATTTACCGAAATCTGTTAGATTTTAAACTTATATGCATTGATCCTCTTGTAATGATTATGCACAAAGTCACAAAGACTTGTCAACATACATTACAGAGTATTCCAATGGAGATCAACTCAATGGAAACATCTTTCTTGCATTAAGTTTTTCTAATCTTACACACATTGAATAATTTCTAACTTTGAAACATTTCCATATTCCATTTTGACTATCACTTCTGAACAAGAGTTGCCTCCTTTTAGATTATGTCAATATGGTCCTTCCAGAATTAACACTATACTTCCAACTGTCCTTGAGCAACCAATATTTGGTAAACCTTATATTGTCCTCGACAATTGCTTAATCATTTTAGTCATATCCAATTCTATACTTTTCCCTCTTAATGCTTTGAGCATTTTGAAAAATTTAGAAAGGATGAATATTATAGCACATGATTTGCCAAGTTCTCAAAATTCAAATTATGAAAAGAGATGTCGTAATCATAATCGAATTTTAGAACGCAAATAATGGAGCCATATATACAATTTACTTATGTTAAACCATTCCAACATAACATTCATATATATATATATATATATATATATATATATATATATATATATATATATATATATATATATATATATATATATATACACTTGACTAAACTTGATTAAAATCTCACTATCTAAGCTGTTAGATTTGAAATGAAGTATAATTTCCTCTCCCTTAATTATATAAAAACAACTTTTCAACCTTTGCAACTTCACGAATTGAAACTTTTGTTTTCTATAATTAACATTGCTAACTTGCAATACTTATTATAATTAGCATGCTCCCACTAACATGATGATTATTATAATAACACTTATGCTCCCACTAGCTTTGACATGTACTCAGAAATCACCTGGAATTCTAGAAATCAATATTTTATTGACTTTCTATAGCACCTGGTTCCTGGTATGTATGATTTATCTGAGTATTTTACATTTTTAGCCTTGCACTCGGCGAGTCGTAGGCTAGACTCGCTGAGTAGGGACATGATTTTGAGCACGTTTAAGTTGGCGGCTCGGCGAGTCCATATTCCGGACTCGGCGAGTCCATCAGTCCGAAAGAAACCCTAATTTCAGGGGATTGCACCCTATTTAAACCCCCCTTATGCGCCCCAAGTTAGCCTCCTTCACCCTCAAAGCATCATATACCGAACTCTAACCCTCTCCCTGTGATTTGAAGTGTTCTTGTGCTTGTTCCTTGAAGTTTGAAGAAGAGAAGGAAGGAAAGACCAAAAGAGAAGGTGAAGAGCAAGAATCTAGGACTTAATCCAGAATTCATAGAGGTACAATTTGCATCTATTCTGTTTTTATGCTCAAATCCCCATTAGAACACCATTAAGCTATCTTTGATCCATTTCCAAGCTTGTTAGTAGTATAGGGATCATAATGGGCTGAATACCTGCTAGATCTGGCTATGTTCGAGTTCTAAAAGCCTAGATCTAATACCTTTATGGGGCCATATTGCATAAAAGCCCTAGATCTACCCATTTTAGTGTGTTTTGAGCCTTAGAATCCCTATGGATGATTATATGCACGTAAAGTTGGAAACTTTACGTGTTAACCGAGTTCTAGGAACCCAGATCTATGAATGGAATACACTGGATTCAAGCAGAATCGAGTGTAGAGAGATTGGATGAATGCGACTTGGCGAGTTGAGTCGCGAGTCCCTGATTTTTCCCCTTTTCGAGTAGGCAAGTAGAGCAGTGAGCCATAGGTGGACTCAGTGATTCGGAAGCCAGACTCATCAATGGAGGGACTCGCCGAGTCAATGCCCTGACTCGGTGGGTCCAAGGCAATCTTCATAGAACTTGGCGAGTTGTTCATCAACTCGGCGAGTCGAGGACAGAATATGTTCATCGGATGAAGATTAACTCGACGAGTTGTTCATACAACTCGGCGAGTTGGATGAAGGACCATTGAGTATTTAGTTAGGAAGAGAGCCCATCTACTCAATGCCTAACTCAACGAGTAGAGAGGGGAGTAAGGTCAATCGACTGGATATGGACTCGACGAGTTGGCAAGCCAGCTCGGCGAGTCGGGTCAACTAGAAGTTGACTTTGACTTTGATTTGGTTTGGAATCGGTCAGGGGTAAAATAGTCATTTTACCTTGGGATTAGTATCAATGTCTGATTAAGTGTTTTATGGGAATATAGCCGGGGGATCACCGGAGCAGCTGTCAGACATTTGCAGATCAGCTTTTCAGCAGTCAGCCTTTTGAGGTGAGTTACCTTCCAGTAAGGGTGGATCTAAGGCCACAATGCCAGCCCACCAAGTAGCAGCATTTAGAAGATGATTGTCTTTGTGATAGTTATCTTGGTATGGATACGTGTTTGGTTATGAGATGTATCTGTATGATATGCTATGTGTATGATAGGGATAGTTTTCCCGTGACAGTGGTCTTTAGGACCGAAGAGTAGGTCAGTACTCGGATATGCCTAATTGTATGCGTATACCTTGTTGTTGTATGCTAGTAGTAGCGGGTGGAATAGACCCCAGTTACCGGTTGAAAGATACCGATGGTGATTACCGGTTGAAAGATACCGATGATGAATACCAATTGTAAGATACCGATGATGATTACCGGTTGAAAGATACCGATGATGATTACCAGTTGAAAGATACTGATGGCATTGTATGGTATGTGGTATGATGGGGGAACTCACTAAGCTTCGTGCTTATAGTTTTAATTTTCATTTCAGGTACCTCTTCGTCAAAGGGGAAAGAGCCGGCGGCGTAGCGGCGCATCACACACATGATTTCCGCACTGTATTTTTTGGGATCGTACTTTGATTTTCTTGTTTCCGATGATATCATTTGAGACATGACCTTATGCTTTATAATTAATGTAATTTTTACAATGTTTTAGTAACATGCTTTATTACATGCTAAATTCTAAAAATGAAATTTTTGGCCTCGAAATTTGGGATGTTACAAGTTGGTATCAGAGCCCTAGTTTGAGGGGTTCGGACACACCCTCGGGGGTGTCTGAACTCAAACCGAGGGACTAAAAGATTTTTTTTTAAGGAAAATGGTTTTCTAAAATCTAAAATGGGAAGTTTTAAGAAAGACAAAGTGTGTGATGCGTGCGACCAGCCGGGCTCAAGAAATTTTTCCCCAAGATACCCATACTTGTTATGTTATGTTGTATGGTTTTGATTCGGAAAATTGCATGCTAGAATAGGACTAAGGATCTAGGAGGATGCCTTGTGTGCCTAATATATGATTTTGAGAATTGCATGCTAGTTAGGGCTAAGGATCTAGGAAGGATGCCTTATATGCCTGTTGTATGAGTTGTATGCTAGGACTGTTTAGTCAGTAGGATGGCCTGTGTAGGTTATGCCTGGTTTGGTTACTCAACACACGAATGCTGCTTGCTTTGCGCTATAGGGATTCTGGCCAACTTCGACTAACTAGTGAATGGATATGTAATGGTATCCGCAAGATAGTTAGGGGGACGCGGTAAGAACTCCTAATGCAACAGATGGTGGGGAGTAGGTCTGAGAGTGACCTATGGTAGCCTAGGATGTGATTAGTGGAAAGAGCATCAGTGAAAGGGACCTGGTGAAGTCGAGGCAATCCTTGGGGAAAGTACGGATAGATGTGGAAGGTAGTATGGGCCCGTACTACTGAAAGCAGAGGATCCGTACTCGATTCAAGGAGGGTTGAGATGGAACCTGGAAACTTGGAGAGTGTGTGAGACCCTTCGGGGGTATATGTGATCCTGAAAATTGCATTATTATTTTTCAGAATGGTGGTCACACATCATGGAGCATGGGGATCAGGACCTGGTTTGGGATCGGGTTCGGGACTGGGACCCGAGCATGTTAATGATGGGTTAAGCGAGTTCATTGTGTCTGAGATTACGAGAGGTATCCTTAAGGTGACCCCAGTCATTTTCGAGTCGATCAAGGAAGGGATTATCGATTTGATGGAGGATCACCTCCGGGCATTCAGGAGTGATCTGGCGTCTAGCCAAGTGGGTACTCGTACGCTGTCCTTTAAGGACTTCCGTGGGAGTGGTGCACCGGATTTTCTTGGGGTGAAGGACTCCATTGCTGCTAGGAAATGGATCGCCGACATCAAGTCTGCGCAGCTGACGAGCTTCTGCCCGGAAGGGTCGCAGGTCCATTTCGCTGCAGGTTGTTTGAGGGATAGAGCCAGGGATTGGTGGGAGTTGATTGGCGATACATTGGGAGCCCCAGCCATTGAGGCTATGACATGGTCAGATTTCGTGATCCAGTTCAGGGTTGAGTTTGCACCAGCTTTGGAGCTTCAGCAGCGGGCCAGAGAGTTTTTGGATATGAGACAGACTACAGAGACTGTGGCGGAGATCACCGCCAAGTTTTGGGAAAGGGCCTTGTTGGTACCCCAGTATGCGGGGGATGAGGATATGAGGAGGACCCGATATCATGACATGCTACGGGCTGATATTCGGGAGCATGTTAGTTTCTCTGCTTGCACTACCCTGGATTCCATGATTGCCAGGGCTAGAGAGAGAGAGAGAGAGAGATTGATTTGGAGCACATACGGAAGAGGAAGGTCACTGAGGGGCAGACGATGGGGGCTTCGGGGAAGAAGCCCAAGGGATCCGATGGTAGGCCGAAAGGCCAGACGAGGCGGGACCGTTGTGGGAAATGCGGTCGGACACATGAAGGAGTTTGTCGCACTGGGCCGGGTTCAGGCTGCTATAAGTGCGACAAGGTTGGGCATTTTGGCAGAGATTGTACTGCCCCTGCTTCTGCGATTCAGACATCAGACCTGATTTGCTTCCATTGCAATCAAAGGGACCATAAAAAGGCCAATTGTCCCAGGTTGACAGCACCACCACCACCAGCAACGCCGGCAGTGGCGCCAGTGTCAGCAACAACACGGGTTATGGATGGCTGGAAGGTCAAGTCGGAGGCTCCAGTGGTTTGGAACCGAGCATTTCAGCTGACAGCCGAGGAGGCACGCGCTGCACCTGATGTGGTGGCGGGTATGATTCTTTCCCTCTGATTTATTTGTATGATGTTATGATATTGATATGTGCCCTATGTATATGTGTTTAGGATCGTTCCATGTGAACGGTATCCTAGTTCAGGTATTGTTTGATTCGGGTGCTAACCGATCATTTGTCTCTCTTGCGCTTAGCAAGAAGTTTCCTGAGTCTCCGGGCATGTTGGACTGCCCTCTAGAGGTCGAGATTGCATACGACCGATCAGTGCGAGCATCGAAGGTCTACCGAGATTGTGTTTTGAGGCTGTTCGAGGAACGTTACCTGGTAGACCTGGTTCCCATACCGTTGCGGGGGAACAAGGTTATTATAGGCATGGATTGGTTGAGCCCTAATGGGGCAGTGATAGATTGTGCATATCAGCTGGTACGGATCAGGACCCCAAGTGGGGGAGAGTTGGTAGTACAGGGCGAGAGGCCACAGCGAGGACCAGCTGTATGTTCAGTAGCGAGAGCCAGGCGCTACCTTCAGCAGGGTTGCGCAGGGTATATCGCTTATGTTACGGACACTCGGGAGGCGGGTAAGGCGACAGTGGGCGATGTACCCGTGGTGCGGGAGTTTATGGATGTATTCCCCGAGGAGTTGCCTGGGATACCTCCGGAGAGGCAGGTGGAGTTTAGGATCGACCTGGTCCCTGGCGCGGCTCTGATAGCCAAGGCGCCGTATCGTTTGGCTCCTCCTAAGATGCAGGAGTTGTCTACACAGCTGCAGGAGCTGTTAGACAAGGGATTCATTAGACCGAGCAGTTCACCGTGGGGAGCCCCGATTCTATTTGTGAAGAAGAAGGACGGGTCGCATTGAATGTGTATAGACTACTGGGAGCTGAACAAGGTAACGGTGAAGAACCGTTACCCACTCCCGAGGATCGATGACCTCTTTGACCAGCTTCAGGGAGCATCTTGGTTCTCCAAAATTGATTTGCGATCAGGGTATCATCAGATGAGGGTCAAAGAGGAGAATGTGCAGAAGACTGCTTTTCGTACACGTTATGGTCATTACGAGTTTGTGGTGATGCCTTTCGGGCTCACCAATGCTCCTGCCGCGTTCATGGATTTCATGAATCGCCTGTGTCGACCGATGTTAGATCGGTTTGTGATTGTTTTCATTGACGATATCTTGGTTTATTCCAAGACGCGAGAGCAGCATGAGTAGCACTTGCGTGAGGTTCTGAGTACTTTGAGGAGGGAGAGCTTACATGCTAAGTTCTCCAAGTGTGAGTTCTGGTTGCGCGAGGTGAAGTTTCTGGGGCACTTTGTCAACCAGGAAGGGATATCAGTGTATCCGGCCAATGTGGAAGCCGTGATGAGATGGGAGGTCCCGAGGTCTCCATCTGAGATTCGGAGCTTCCTACGATTGGCGGGCTACTATCGGATATTTACTCAGGACTTCTCCAAGATAGTCATACCTCTGACCAGGGTGACGAGGAAAGCTGTGGTTTTTCGTTGGGGGCCCGAGCAGCACGCCGCATTCGAGACGTTGAGACAGAGATTGTGCGAGGCACCAATCTTAGCCCTGCCAGAGGGCATGGATGATTTTTCTATGTACTGTGATGCATCTATCTCGGGTTTGGGTGTAGTGTTGATGCAGAGAGGGCACGTTATTGCTTACGCTTCGAGGCAGCTAAAGCCTCACGAGGTGAACTACCCGACGCATGATTTGGAGCTGGGGGCTGTTGTGTTCGCCCTCAAGATTTGGCGTCATTACCTCTATGGGGTTCATTGTACCATTTACATGAACCACAAGAGCCTGAGGTATCTCATGGACCAACCGAATCTGAACATGAGGCAGCGTCGGAGGCTTGACGTGGTAAAGGATTATGATTGTGAGATCCTTTACCATCCGGGGAAAGCCAATGTGGTGGTTGACGCACTTAGCCGCAAGGCAGTGCCGATCCGAGATATCTGCCTGAGGATGACAGTGGTGACTCCGCTTTTGGAGCGGATTCGGGAGGCCCAACAGGAGGCTATGAAGGAGGAACATCGGAAGAGTGAGCGGACTGTGAAGCAGGTTTCCTCCTTTGACTATGATAGTCGAGGGTTGTTGTCTCTTCACCGTAGGGTGTGGGTCCCTTATCATGGAGGAATACGCCGGGTTCTGATGGAGGAGGCGCACAAATCCCGGTTCTCCATTCATACCGGGGCGACAAAGATGTATAGCGATCTTCGTCTGGACTATTGGTGGCCCTGCATGAAGCGGGATATAGCTTGGTACGTGGAGCGTTGCTTGACCTGCAGGAAGGTCAAGGCCGAGCACCAGAGGCCCCACGGCAAGATGCAGACGTAGGAGATTCCGTTGTGGAAATGGGAAGACATCACGATGGATTTTATCACCAAGCTTCCCAGGACCGTGTGGTGAGTGGATTCGATCTAGTTCATCGTCGATCGATTGACCAAGAGCGCCCACTTTATCCCGATTCAGGAGAGCATCTCCGCCGAGAAATTAGCCGATATCTATATCAGGGAGGTGGTGGCGCAGCACGGAGTGCCAGTTTCGGTGATTTCGGACAGAGATGTACGGTTTACTTCCAGGTTTTGGAAGAAGTTCCGTGATGAGCTGGGTACTCGTCTGCATTTTAGCACTGCTTTTCACCCACAGACAGATGGTCAGAGTGAGAGGACCATCCAGACAACAACAGCTACCACGCAAGTATTGACCGTCCTCCTTTTGAGATGTTATACGAAAAGAGGTGCAGGACACTGATATGTTGGGGTGAGGTAGGCTAGAGGGTCATGGGGAGCACCGAAGTGGTGCTCAAGATGACTGAGAGCATTCAACAGGTTCGGAGCAGGCTTCAGACTGCTCAGAGTCGGCAGAAGAGTCACGCCAACAAGTGCCGGTCAGACCTGGAATTCCAGGCCAAGGATATGGTTCTCCTGAAGGTGTCGCCATGGAAGGGCGTCATCCGATTCAGGAAATGGGGCAAGTTGGGCCCCAGATACATTGGACCTTTCAGGGTTCTGGCCCAGGTAGGAAAGGTGGCGTATAGACTGGATCTGCCAGCCGAACTCAGTCAGATGCACAACACTTTCCATGTTTCTTAGTTGCGAAAGTGTCTGGTGGACGACTATGCGGTAGTACCCCTAGAGGATATTCAGGTCGATGGCAGCTTGAATTACATTGAGCGACCAGTGGCAATCCTCGATCGGAAGTCGAGGGATCTGAGGAACAACAGGGCGGAACTTGTGAATGTGCAATGGCAGCACCGGAAGGGTTCAGAGTGGACTTGGGAGCCGATGAAGGAAATGATGGAGCATTACCCCGAGTTGTTTCAGGATCGAGCAACAGACTTCGAGGAAAAAGTCTAAAATAAGCAGGGGAGATTTGTAGCACCTGGTTCCTGGTATGTATGATTTATCTGAGTATTTTACATTTTTAGCCTTGTACTCAGCGAGTCGTAGGCTAGACTCGCCGAGTAGGGACGGGATTTTGAGCACGTTTAAGTTGGCGATTCGGTGAGTCCATATTCTGGACTTGGCGAGTCCATCAGTCTGAAAGAAACCCTAATTTCAGGGGATTGCACCCTTTTTAAACCCCCCTTATGTGCCCCAAGTTAGCCTCCTTCACCCTCAGAGCATCATATACCGAACCCTAACCCTCTCCTTGTCATTTTACCCTGGGATTAGTATCAATGTCTAATTAAGTGTTTTATGGGAATATAGCCGGGGGATCACCGGAACAGCTGTCAGTCATTTGCGGATCAGCTTTTCAGCAGTCAGTCTTTTGAGGTGAGTTACCTTCTAGTAAGGGTGGGAGTAAGGCCACAATGTCGGCTGTCACACCCCCGAACCAGACGGCGGAAATGTCTGGGGGCTTCTGCGTGACTTCATCTTGAAATATCATTACAGAGAAAATAACAGAAACATAACATCATCATCACATATGTAATATAACAACATTCATTGTTTACATCGAGTATTGTATTTGAATATTACATGCCAAAATAGTAAGAGTATGATGAAACAAAATATCACACAATATCCATTAGTTTTTTTTCGTTCATCCTGCTTCAACGGTTTCCTGAGAATACAAGTTATTTTGAAAATGGTCAACATAAAAATGTTGGTGAGTTCATAAGCATGTTTGTGAAAATGATTTGTATAACTTTGAAAACCACCAGAAAATCTGATATTTTCTGAAAATTGTTTAGTGTGTTTGTGTTAGATCTTGTACTAATGCATGTATGTTATTGTTTATTTGACTAAAAAGGTAAGTAGAATGTAGAGAGAATGTAAGAGCATGTAAAGAGAATGATCCCAAACAAAACCGATGTTGCCTAAAAAAAAAAGGTCTTCCGTAAACTTCATAATGTTAATTCCTCTAAGCGAGCCGTCATAACCATACTAAATAATGACAATTTCGCCTATCTTGGCGTCGTTGGACGCCGGTTTTGACTTTGATTATAAGGTTTTCGTCACCCTAGACTGAGATAGTCTAACTGTAGCGAACAGCTGAGGTGTGGGGTGTCATCCCCGTATAGATCTATACACAAATCCCCGTTCTCCCTCCAAGAGACTCTGGTTATAGCTACAGGCTACGATCGTACACTTAATAGGTGCCAACCGACAAAAACTCGCTAGATCCTTAATCGAATTTACGCGAAGTGAAAAGGTATAAACTCATTCCAGGACCAATGCTCCATGTAAGTGAACCACTAAAGCATCGCTAAACATGTAAATCATTTCAAGACCTAAACGGAATGAGATTATATAACATGGGCCCGAAATATATATGAAAGGACAACTAAGGCCCATTTCACATGTAAAGCATTTACAGGCCCAAATGGCACACAAATAGTATCCAAGGTCCGTCGCACATGTTAATGGGTCAATGAGGCCCAATAAACACATAAATTGTATACAGGACCTCTCACACATAAAAATGGGTCACTAAGGCCCAATAACCTAGAAAATGATCAAATTAAATCCATTTGTTGGTTTATCATTGTTTTATTTCAAGTATTCACTAAACTAGCATAAAAACAAGAACGCATATAAAACCCATTCCCAGGCCCAATAAACATGTAAATGGACCACTAAGGCCCACTATACATGTCTATTATTTCCAGGCTCAAAAGGAATGTGAATGTCTATCCTAAACCCAATATACATGTAAAAAGACACTAAGGCCCTCTAAACATGTATATTATTACCAGGCCCAATAAGGATATGAATACCTATTCCGAGCCCAATATACATGTAAATGGACACTAAGGCCCACTAAACATGTATATTATTTCCAGGCCCAATAAGGATATGAATACCGTTTTTAACCCGTTTGTTATTGTTTTGTTTATTTTAGCTTGATTATTTGCATAATTAATATCTAAAGCCCATTTTTTGTAAAAATGACGTTCTTGGCCCAATAAGCCAAAATTTTACAATTAAGGCCCAATTTTTGTAAGAATAACACTTTAATCTCCAATTTTGTTAAAAACTCGTGTTGATGACTACTTTGTGATAAAAATAGCATTTTACACCCATTTTTGTCAAAAATATCATTTTTGGCTTGGTTTTGTGAAAATACACATTTTTCTGGTTTTTGGCTTTTCCGAACTAGTTTGTAGAAAATTTGTAGAAAATTCATCGTAAGTCGAAATATGGATCCATAAATTTTGGAAGTTTGGAAATTTTGTCTACTTTGTTCACAATTTTTCTCATAATTTTTGATGGCCTCAAACTAGTGAGAAATTACTCATCTTCATAGGTTGGTCCGAAATTATTTCAAATATGATAGGCAGTTTTGTAAAATTCACCAAAAATTGTAGAAAAATCGTATGAAAACGTGAGTAGTCATTTTAAAGGTATAAATCTGAACTTTACCCATGTGAAACAGTTTTGAAAAATACTTCCATTTGGATGGCCAAAACAGTCCGAGATTGGACCAAAAGTTTTCTGTCAAGGGCTGTTTCGTGAGTTTAGTTTATAGATCTTTGAACACAACACTTATTTTTGCTATATCAAGTATACAAATCCCAGATCTACATGTTTACATGTAATACTTGTGATAAAACATACTTTTCTCAAGATTCATATGAAGATCCTAGCGATAAACTTCAAGTTTCTTAACATATTTATAGATTAGTGAAGAAATCAACACATAATCACCAAATGTTTCAAGGAAATCACACATAATCATGCATATACAGATAGATCTACACAAATCAACTTGTATTCTCCCCCCAAAACAAGTAAAAACCAAAAACAAGGGGGTATGAACTCACCTAGGGGTTTGGAAGTCGGTTTTGATGAAGAAGTGAAGAGATCTCGACCCTAGATGTGTTATGGAGATGATTTTCGAGCTCTACGGTGCTATAAGAGTATGATTCATGAAAGTATGGTGTAAGAGGAGATTTTTGAATAGATAAAGAAGTGAAATCATAGATCTAAATGAAAAACTTACCAAAGATGATGATCTAGGTGAAGATCCTCTTGAAACTACACACCAAACTCGAGATTTTTAATGGAAGAAGGAAGAGGTTTTTAAGAGTGTTTGAGAGAGTTTTTGAAAGAAAAATGGAGGTGGTGAGAGGGTTTGGCCGAGAGTATGGAGAGACGGGAGAGAGAGATCATAATCTTGTTATTTGTGAGGTAATACCTAGTCTTGAAACATGAGATTCTACCATAGTTATATGGTGGTTAAACATGAGTTGTCATATACATGTTTAATCTTCATTCATCCATTCTTTCCCCTTTTTTTATTATTTATTTATCTATGGCCGAGAATTGGGCTAGAGAGGTAAAAAAAATACTTTGGGCCCAATCTTGGTCTATCCTTGAAATCATAATGCCCAACAATTTCTTTTCGGCTCATTGAGCTCTTAAGGTGGTTTATGACCCAATATGGCTTAAAAGAATGGGTTATGGTCCATTAGGGCTAATTTGAGTTGTTATGGCCCAATAGGCCCATTAAAGGCAAACAAATTTATTTTAGGCCCATTATGGCCCAAAATGTTATGTTTCATGAAGGTGGGTCCAATTAGATCCCATTTAGGGTTCCTAGGCCCAAGATGGTGAAGTTGGAGATTTATTGGTCCATTAGACCCAATAAGAGAATCCTAGTCCATAATGAACTTGATTCGGGATTTCTAGCGTTTCCAACCCTTATTTGAACATATGAGATATAAATGAATGAGAATAGAGTATAGTATTCACTTAGAGTATAGGCTTTTACAATGGATGATGTTTATATGAGAATAGAATTTCCTAGCTAAAAATGCTAGTTGTGACATCATCCCCCCGTTAGAGGGAATTTCGTCCCGAAATTTTTTCGAAAGATAGGTTCATGAATGAGAGAATAGGTACTTCGTCTGATCTTCGCGTTTCCATGTGAATTTTGGTCCACGCTTAGCGTTCCATCGAACCTTCACAATCAAAATGTGGCTTTGTTTGTACGCTTTACTTTCCAACCCAATACTTCGACTGGTTCTTCGACGATCAGGAGATTCTCGTTTATTTTGATTTCTTGTAAAGGAATGATAAGAGTCTCATCTGATATGCATCTTTTCAGATTTCAGACACGGAACACAAGGTATACATTGCTGAGCTCTACAGGCAACTGCAGCCTATAAGTCTTTGGACCAATCCGAGCAAGAATCTCGAACAGCCCGATGTATTGTGGGTTTAGTTTTCTCGTTTCCTAAAGCGAATCATTCCTTTCCAAGGAGATTCCTTTAATAACAAGCAATCCCCGACTTGACATCCTAATGGCTTACGCCGCTTGTCAGAATAGCTCTTCTGTCGGTCTCGCGATGCTTGAAGTCAAGCTTTGATTTGGATTATCTTCTCTGTTGTTTCGCAAATGGTTTCTGGTCTCATGAGAGTACTGGCGAGTGATCTGCATTTATGACTATAAAGAGTTTCGAAAGGAGCAATCTTGATGCTCGTCCGATAGTTGTTATTGTATGAGAATTCAATCAAGGGCAACCGGGTATCCATGTAGTGTTTTCTTCATGATATTCTCCGGTTTTAATGCTTTCAAGGCTGGTCGTAGATGTTGGTAGAGTTTTGTTCTTGCTTCGTGAGTAGATGAGTATGTTATCGATGAAAATAGTTAAAAAGGCTTACTAGGAATGGTTGGAATAACTCGGCTCGTAGGGTCCATGAATACTGTGGGAGCATTCATTAGACCGAAGGGTATCACAATGAATTTGAAATGGTCGCGACGAGTTTCGAAGGTAGTTTTTGGAATGTCGTCTTCTCGGACTCGAAGTTGATGATAACCGGTTCTTAGATCTATTTTAGAGAAGTAGCTAGCTCCTTGGAGCTGGCCAAATAGATCGTCAGTCAGAGGGAGTGGGTATCGATTTTTGATAGTGAGCTTATTCAGTTTCCTAAAATCGATGCACATTCTAAAGGATCCATCTTCTTGTAGAACCAGATTGGTGCTCTCCAGGGTGAGAAGCTTGTTCCGATGAATCCTTTGCGCAACAATTCTTCTCAATTGACTGGATAACTTGTGAATTTTCGGTGGGAGTCAACCTATAGGGTGAATTGGCAATTGATGTGGTTCCCGGTATTAGGTGGATTTGAATATTCGACCTGTCTTTTTGGAGGTATTCCCGGAAGTTCTTCGGGAAATACATTCAGAAAATCGCATGCTACCGGAATACCTTGTATGCTTACTTCTTCCTTGGTCTTGTCCACAACATAAGCAAGGAAAACGTAGTTATTCTGGTGCAGGCACTTCTGTGCCTTGATGCACGAGATAGGACGAGGATTAACGTTTGGTTTATCACCATGGGTTATTAGAGTTTCGTGATTGGGAAGGTGTAGGCAAACGTCCTTTTCGCGACACATAGTATCAGCACGGTGGGGGCTTAAACCAACCATGCCAATTATCACATCAAAACTCCTAATATTTACTGGCATTAAATTTTATTTGAAATGAATGTTTGTTTAGTGTTAAGGTGTTCCCTACATAAATATCTTTGGTTGATTCGGTTTTCCCATTAGCCATCTCCACCGTGAAGGCCTCGTTTAGCTTCTGGGGTTATTGTCTTAGTAAATGTTTGAATTTGTTACTAACGAAGCTTCACTCAGCTTCACTATTGAATAAGAGGTAAGTGAAAGAGTTGTTAAGTGGGAACGTACCAATAACAACCGTCGGGTCTTGGACTGCTTCGTCTTGACCCAAGGTCAGGACTCTTTCTGATCCTTCTGCACCTTGATTGTTATCCTTGGGGCAACTACGCCTGAAGTGACCGGTTCCTCCACACCCATAGCAGATGTGACCGGTCTCATCATTGGTGTTGTTGTTAGGGTTGTTGCGATTGTTGTCGTTTTAATTTGGCTGATGATTCTGGCATGGATAAGTTCTACAGAATTTGGCGGTGTGATTCTTTCGGTTGCACTTCGTACAATACATCTCCCGGCAGGCTCCGTTATGATGGAATTTGCACTGGTTGCATTTTGGAAGGCTTCCAGCATATGGTCTCCTGGTTGTTGGTATAATAGGGGTCATGGTCGCATGAACAGCAACAACATGTTGCTTCCTTAAGAACCCTTGAGTGTGTTGTCCCTTTCTCTTATTTCCAGACCTCAGCTTCCTGCTCTTAAGCTTGGGGTTTGGAGTTCCTTGATAGGTTGTCACTTGTTGGTTTCCATGTTTGTTCCTTTGGCTGGAGTTGTTAATGCTATTCCCGCCTCCATTGGGGTTGTTTGCATTGATTTGCGCCATCGCAGCGGTTACTGCCGCCGTTACAGCAGCTTGGAGTGTAGCAGAGTCCATCTGCAGGAGCGGTGTCTCGCGGGTGTGCTTGTTATTCTTGCGGGATGGCATTTTCCTGCTGCATGTTCATAATCCAGATCGTAAGTAATGATCGTCATTCCTGGTCGTACTCTATAAATTTTTTTTTCATCTTGTTGTATAATTCTTGCTGCTTCCATCTACATCCCTATGATGTATTTGCGGTAGTAGGTAATCACATATTTGGCACGATCGTCACGTCTATCCTTAGAGTATATAGGTTGTTTTTGTTTGGAGACCCTTAAGTATCTAGCGGTTTTGAGGGTTCGCTTGTGTATATAATGGAGTCTATGTAGTAATGTGAAATAAAGATAGCACATAATTGTTCCAGTAGTAAGTACCATCTTAGTACACGAAAGAGAGTCATGTCGGATAGTAAGGGGAAAAACAAAAGGCTGATCCTGATTGTGGCTGAAAGTGTTTGGTGGTGGTGCTGATGAAGTGGATGCACCTCGGAGACGAGCTACTTGTTGCTCGGTATCTCGTAGTCGTACCTCTCAAACTAACTGTCTCTCTCAGGAGTCTCCATTCACTTCCTGTGTTTGTCTCTTGTCTCTCTTAATAGCAAACCGCATTTGTTCCGTTCGATTTTGGGTGTTCTGAGCTCGGATATCAATACCTCAGGTGCGCTAGACCATGACTGGGAGGGCCCGGTCAGCTAGTCCTCTATGGCTAATGATCGGAGAGACATTGGTTCCTAACCTAGTGTGGTTGTATCCCTACTGGTGACTTTATCTCCAAATATTGTGTGCCTAAGGGGGCATGGGGCCATCGGGGCCCACACGATATGTCAGTACTCTGGCTTTACATGGAGAATTGATGTCATCGGATTCTGTATCCGAGTCATCATCATCATTGCCCTCTGACTCTTCCTCTTCGAGGTCCACTATTGACTCGGCAGGTTCCCCTGCAAGTTCTACTTCGTGTTCCTCATGTTGTTCCTCCTCTGAGTCGAGCCACCCTGCTATTCCCTAACTAGGGAGATAGGGGTTTCTTGGCTAATGATACTCGTCTATAGTGTATTGCACGAAGGGGTATAAATACTAGAAACAAATAGCATACCAATTACTCCTATAGTAATTTAATTTTGTTTAGGTTTGGTTCTATAAGCTCTTTGGATAGTTAAATGGTAAGTTTTTGATTCATTTTTCATCACGATTACTCCCGAACACATGTTGGTCGTATTTTGAATGAATGTAGTTGATCAGGCTACATTCACCCCCAATACGACTACATAGATGCCTGAGTTTAATAGCAACGTTCAAATCCTCCAAAGACTTTTACTGTTCTTGTTGTGTTATTATTCTAAAATGCACACAAAGGTATGTATTTTAATTATTATGTTCAGAGTTGTTTAGTCCCATTGTATTTATAGTTGCATATCCTGTATGATTAGATATGCTAGTTCACTATAAACAATTCTCTGATACCAATCTGTCACACCCCCGAACCAGACGACGAAACGTCCGGGGGCTTGTGCGTGACTTCATCTTGAAATATCATTACAGTGAATATAATTGAAACATAACATCATCATCATCACACATGTAATATAACAACATTCATTGTTTACATTGAGTATAGTGTTTGAATATTACATGCCAAAATAGTAAGAGTATTGTAACGACCAAAATTTCAAAACAATTAAAACTTTTCAAAAACCACTCATTTTAATAACGTTGTTACAAAAAGGTTTTCAATACATTATTTAATAGAGTATTTTCCCAGGTTCATGTCATAAAACATCAACGCGAGGAACGGTACGATCACGCCTTTGCCTTGCCACAGCCTCCTGAGAACCTGAAAACATAAAATCACAACTGTAAGCCCGAAAGCTTAGTGAGATACCCCCAAAATACCAACCACATATACGCCTTTCCAGGCCTCGACCTTCCGGTCCAAAACATATCGCCTTCCGGCCCATAACGCAATGCCTTCCGGCCCATAACATATTGCCTTCCGGCCCATAACATATTGCCTTCCGGCCCACAGCATAATAAGCATACATATCAGCATAAAGGCATAGATAACCTAACAGGACATAGAATGACCCTGCATACCGGTTCACACCCCAGGTCTAGCAATCATACGCATTACACATAATCATATAACAGTTCACAGTCAGCAATCGATCAACAGACCACATAACATAGCATTACTCTATTCAAGATACCAGACTAACCGGTCACTAGCATAACATCACCATAAGAATCAGTCAACATACTAATTACACACATACGCCTTTCCAGGCCATGACCTTCCGGTCCACATAGCAATGCCTTTCGGCCCACAACATGTAATGCCTTCCGGCCCACAACATATAACAACTGACAACTACCCGGATTTCCATCCGATAAAAAGGTTGGCCTTGGTGCCATAAACCCTAGCGATATAGTGAGGATAACTCACCTCGAAACTGCCGACTGAACAGATAGCTCAAGCTGCTCCGATCACTGATACGATCTCCACCTCTGGACAGCCACCAATGCACTGAACTCAAACAATAAACAACAATTACCAAAATACCCCTGGAACCACTAGTCAACCCTTGGTCAAAGACAAGGTCAAAGTCAACCCCTGACTGACCCTACTCGCCGAGTCAACCCTATGACTCGCCGAGTCCCCATAATCAGAACTTCACTCAATCTGCAATCTAACTCGCCGAGTCACCCCGAGACTCGCCGAGTTCAACAACTCCGAGTCCACTCGCCCTCAACTCACCGATTCTCTAAGATTCCCTTTCTACACGTCGAGTATCCCCCTTGACTCGACGAGTTTCTCCTGTAAGAATCGCGGGGCCACCCCGACTCAACTCGCCGAGTCTGAAGAACAACTCGGCGAGTCCCAGTTAATCTTCAAGATACTCGCCGAGTCTGTTCATCGAACTCGGCGAGTCCATGCCATGCAACCGCTCAAACTACTTTCTAAGGTCAGATCTGCTCCGACAATTCATAGGTCTGGCCTTCCTAGACTGGTTCATCACGTAAAGTCCTTATTTCGGTGCTCATAATACACCCCATGACTCATAATTGACGTTTTGACCTAAGGCATAAGGATTCCAATCCAAAACCTCCATTTATTCCCGAAAAGCTCAGGCATGGGACACTCTGGACTTCCAAGAGTCCCAATATAGGGTTCCAATCGCTTGGGGGACTAAGGAAGCACTCAATCTAGCCACAAAAGGGTTCCATAAACCCTAAATCCATATACACATCAACATAGAAGGGAACAACTCGAAAATATTACCTGAATAACGTTGCTCTGTGTCCCCAATCCTCAGAATATGGCTTCTCCTGTTGTTCCCTTAACCAAGCCTCCTCCTCCTTGCAAAATAACACTTCCAAGATCAATAATGGTCTTCTACCTTGCTCCAGATGCTCACAATCGAATTAGGGTTTCACTCAAAGGACTAGGGTGAACAATGACGGCCATAAGGCCCCTTATATATGTCCCAAACCTGGGAAGTTAGGGTTTCGCTAAACAGCGCGGACTCGCCGAGTCCATATCCGGACTCGTCGAGTCCAGTCGCGAACCCGCGACCAGATCTGCGATCCTACTCGGCGAGTCTGAGCTCCAACTCGCCGAGTCCCCTCTTAAAACACCCAAAATCATAAATATAACAATACCTGGAAATTCCGGGCTGTTACAAGTATGATGAAACAAAATATCACACAATATCCATTAGTTTTTTTTCGTTCATCCTGCTTCAACGGTTTCCTGAGAATACAAGTTATTTTGAAAATGGTCAACATAAAAATGTTGGTGAGTTCATAAGCATGTTTGTGAAAATGATTAATATAACTTTGAAAACCACCAAAAAATCCGATATTTTCTGAAAACTGTTTAGTGTGTTTGTGTTAGATCTTGTATTAATGCATGTACGTTATTGTTTATTTGACTAAAAAGGTAAATAGAATGTAGAGAGAATGTAAGAGCATGTAAAGAGAATGTTCCCAGACAAAACCGATGTTGCCTAAAAAAATGGTCTTCCGTAAACTTCATAATGTTAATTCCTCTAAGCGAGCCGTCATAACCATACTAAATAATGACAATTTTGCCTGTCTTGGCGTCGTTGGACGCCTGTTTTGACTTTGATTATAAGGTTTTCGTCACCCTAGACTGAGATAGTCTAACTGTAGCGAACAGCTAAGGTGTGGGGTGTCATCCCCGTATAGATCTATACACAAATCCCCGTTCTCCCTCCAAGAGACTCTGGCTACAGGCTACGATCGTACACTTAATAGGTGCCAACCGACAAAAACTCGCTAGATCCTTAATCGAATTTACGCGAAGTGAAAAGGTATAAACTCATTCCAGGACCAATGATCCATGTAAGTGAACCACTAAGGCATCGCTAAACATGTAAATCATTTCAAGACTTAAAGGGAATGAGATTATATAACATGGGCCCGAAATATATATGAAAGGACAACTAAGGCCTATTTCACATGTAAAGCATTTACAGGCCCAAATGGCACACAAATAGTATCCAAGGTCTGTCGCACATGTTAATCGGTCAATGAGGCCCAATAAACATATAAATTGTATACAGGACCTCTCACACATAAAAATAGGTCACTAAGGCCCAATAACCTAGAAAATGATCAAATTAAATCCATTTGTTGGTTTATCATTGGTTTTATTTCAAGTATTCACTAAACTAGCATAAAAAGAAGAACGCATATAAAACCCATTCCTAGGCCCAATAAACATGTAAATGGACCACTAAGGCCCACTATACGTGTCTATTATTTCTAGGCTCAAAAGGAATGTGAATGTCTATCCTAAGCCCAATATACATGTAAAAAGACACTAAGGCCCACTAAACATGTATATTATTTCCAGGCCCAATAAGGATATGAATACTTATCCCGAGCCCAATATACATGTAAAAGGACACTAAGGCCCACTAAACATGTATATTATTTCCAGGCCCAATAAGGATATGAATACCGTTTTTAACTCGTTTTTTATTGTTTTGTTTATTTTAGCTTGATTATTTGCATAATTGATATCTAAAGCCCATTTTTTGTAAAAATGACGTTCTTGGCCCAATAAGCCAAAATTTTACAATTAAGGCCCAATTTTTGTAAGAATAACACTTTAATCTCCAATTTTGTTAAAAACTCGTGTTGATGACTACTTTGTGATAAAAATAGCATTTTACACCCATTTTTGTCAAAAATATCATTTTTGGCTTGGTTTTGTGAAAATACACATTTTTCTGGTTTTTGGCTTTTCCGAACTAGTTTGTAGAAAATTTGTAGAAAATTCATCGTAAGTCGAAATATGGATCCGTAAATTTTGGAAGTTTGGAAATTTTGTCTACTTTGTTCACAATTTTTTTCATAATTTTTGATGGCCTCAAACTAGTGAGAAATTACTCATCTTCATAGGTTGGTCCGAAATTATTTCAAATATGATAGGCAGTTTTGTAAAATTCGCCAAAAACTGTAGAAAAATCGTATGAAAGCGTGAGAGTAGTCATTTTGAAGGTATAAATCTGACATTTATCCATGTAAAACAGTTTTGAAAAATACTTCCATTTGGATGGTCAAAACAGTCCGAGATTGGACCAAAAGTTTTCTGTCAATGGCTGTTTTGTGAGTTTAGTTTATAGATCTTTGAACACAACACTTATTTTTGCTATATCAAGTATACAAATCCCAGATCTACATGTTTACATGTAATACTTGTGACAAAACATAATTTTCTCAAGATTCATATGATGATCCTAGTGATAAACTTCAAGTTTCTTAACATATTTTTAGATTAGTGAAGAAATCAACACATAATCACCAAATGTTTCAAGGAAATCACACATAATCATGCATATACACATAGATCTACACAAATCAACTTGTATTATCCCCCAAAAACAAGTAAAAACCAAAAACAAAGGGGTATGAACTCACCTTGGGGTTTGGAAGTCGGTTTTGATGAAGAAGTGAAGAGATCTCGACCCTAGATGTGTTATGGAGATGATTTTCGAGCTCTATGGTGCTATAAGAGTATGATTCACGAAAGTATGGTGTAAGAGGAGATTTTTGAATAGATCAAGAAGTGAAATCATAGATCTAAATGAAAAACTTACCAAAGATGATGATCTAGGTGAAGATCCTCTTGAAACTACACACCAAACTCGAGATTTTTGATGGAAGAAGGAAGAGGTTTTTGAGAGTGTTTGAGAGAGTTTTTGAAGGAAAAATGGAGGTGGTGAGACGGTTTGGCCGAGAGTATGGAGAGAAGGGAGAGAGAGATCATAATCTTGTTATTTGTGAGGTAATACCTAGTCTTGAAACATGAGATTCTACCATAGTTATATGGTGGTTAAACATGAGTTGTCATATACATGTTTAATCTTCATTCATCCATTCTTTCCCCTTTTTTTTATTATTTATTTATCTATGGCCGAGAATTGGGCTAGAGAGGTAAAAAAAATTACTTTGGGCCCAATCTTGGTCTTTCCTTGAAATCATAAGGCCCAACAATTTCTTTTCGGCTCATTGAGCTCTTAAGGTGGTTTATGACCCAATATGGCTTAAAAGAATGGGTTATGGTCCATTAGGGCTAATTTGAGTTGTTATGGCCCAATAGTCCCATTAAAGGCAAACAAATTTATTTTAGGCCCATTATGGCCCAAAATGTTATGTTTCATGAAGGTGGATCCAATTAGAGCCCATTTAGGGTTCCTAGGCCCAAGATGGTGAAGTTGGAGATTTATTGGTCCATTAGACCCAATAAGAGAATCCAAGTCCATAATGAACTTGGTTCGGGATTTCTAGGGTTTCCAACCCTTATTTGAACATATGAGATATAAATGAATGAGAATAGAGTATAGTATTCACTTAGAGTATAGGCTTTTACAATGGATGATGTTTATATGAGAATAGAATTTCCTAGCTAAAAATGCTAGTTGTGACATCGGCCCACCAAGTAGGAGTATTTAGAAGATGATTGTCTTTGTGATAGTTATCTTAGTATGGATACATGTTTGGTTATGAGATGTATCTGTATGATATGCTATGTGTATGATAGGGATAGTTTTCCCCTGACAGTGGTCTTTAGGACCGAAGAGTAGGTCAGTACTCGGATATGCCTGATTATATGCTTATACCTTGTTGTTGTATGCTAGTAGTAGGGGGTGGAGTAGACCCCAGTTACCGGTTGAAAGATACCGATGATCATTACCGTTTGAAAGATACCGATGTTGATTACCGTTTGAAAGATACCGATGCAATTGTATGGTATGTGGTATGATGGGGGAACTCACTAAGCTTCGTGTTTACAGTTTTAATTGTGGTTTCAGGTACCTCTTCGTCGAAGGGGAAAGAGTTGGCGGCATAGCGGCGCAGCACACACATGATATCCGCACTGGATTTTCTGGAATCGTACTCTAATTTTCTTCTTTCCGATGATATCGTTTAAGACATGACCTTATGTTTTATAATTAATGTATTTTTAACAATGTTTTAGTAACACGCTTTATTACATGCTAAATTCTAAAAATGAAATTTATGGCCTCGAAATTTGGGATGTTACACTTTCTTAACAAAGTTCAGATTTCTGATACGAGATGCTTCGATAAAACTTTATCAAAATCATACACCTTGCCTTAGATAGCTCACAGGTGTGTCTAAACAATTTTAGAACTATGAAAAGGGATGACCTAATCATAGTCTCAATTGTTTAGACGTTTGTAATTTCTCACAAGTCCTTGTTAGTGTGTCTGTTAACCACACATGCTCCACTAACGACTTTGAGAATGCAAATATCAATATTGCTATCTAGTTAAAATCTACTTAGTGTAAGTGTTTCTTCACCATCATTTTCATGAATCGGAGAGAAACCTTATAACACTTAGATTTAAAGGTGTATGTGTTCTTATCCATGTGAATTGTCAAAACCATAGTCACAAGACAAGGATAATGACAAATCCAAACTCATATGGACTGAACTCAATCTTAATTTCTTGCCATCTGGCAGCTCAAGGGCGTGCCATTTCTTCCAAGTTGTTGTGCAACAAATTGAGAACTCTAAGAACTCGTATGCAAAGCCAACTTTAATTGGAATGGGCACAGAATATGTCAACACGATATGTTATAAACCTCAAGTCGTGTATTAGTGAAGAACTTCAGGTTTTATTCTTGATTAGTTCTTGAGACTTTCAAGACCTTTAAGACTCCTACTGTCCTCTTGACATATAAGACTTTCTTGTTAGATATTCAAGAGATATTGTGGATTCTAAACAAGACTAACACCTCACACAATTGGCCTTAGTTGGTCTTTGTCTTATCCAAAATATCACAACTTACCAATTTCAAATGTACAAGAGTAGAAAACTTTTACTCTTACATTTGACAAGTGTTTTAAACCTTCTTTAAGACATGTCAATCAAGTTACAATCTTAGAGTATAACGCTAAGAATTGTTTTTGGAACGAAGTATGAATCATCTTCTTGATTTAACCACTTCAACAATTCATAACTCCTCTTCTTAACTATCAGAATGCACTTAGAGGATGAATTGTGATAAGGTCTCAAAATCATTAAGATGGTCTTAAAACATGATACTAAAGTACTCTCCCATCTTTTCATATTTGAGAAACTTTTACCTTTCTGCCTAAATTGATTCTTCTTATTCGCTCTGCCATACATTGGAACCTTTTCCAATGTCTCAGAATTACACTTAAGCTTGTAAGTATAACAATATTTACTGAGCTATAGTAAATTATGACGAATAGTCTTATCGATCGTTTGTGGTGGACATAACCAGTGCACAAGAATGTGTACTCGATCCCTTAGTCCTTTACTTGACTCACACATCCATGTGAACAAGTAGTTAGTCTTAGTTTTTCCAATGCTTGAAAGTTCTCATCCATCATGGTATACAACTTCCATTATTCCAAGTCTCGGTCCAATTGAAACCTTGGGTGATGAGAATCTTTCCTTATTTGGTAAATTTAGACACTACCACAAATGAAAGAATCAAATTCACTTTCCAATATTGGTATCTGTGGAATCTTATAAGCAACAATTTTTCACAAACGCCATTTTCAAGATACATAAAATAACTAAAATCAAAAGATTTACCTTTTTATTTTAAAACTTTGTGGAAAAACTTATCCTTACAATCCGTATGAAAACTTGTTGTTATCTATTCCTAAGCAGTATATATCATAACTCTTAAGTAACAGCCCAAAAATTCTGATCACCGAACCATGCGAGTGAAATCCATCTTTGCGATCAGAATCTGCATATACTTCTTTTAAGTTTATACACTTTTCCTTTGATTCTTAACCACGAACATGTGACCCAGTCACATCATGTAATAAGAATCTCCTAGTAGGAACTTAATAGAGTTAGACAATGGACTTTACCTGAAGTAGAGTCAAACCTAGTGACTTTAACATCCTTAGGTAAATTTGGCATCTTCGCAACCAATGCCCCTTCCTTTGGCAATAGATACCTATGGACCCTTGATAATGGGACTATCTCAGACTTAGCCTTTTTCTTTACCATTTGGTCAACCGACTTGACTATGGCCGATCCCTTCCCACTAGGAAGAGAATGTTTTTCCTGGATTTCCAGTATCATCATTGTCAATGTCCATAAAGTTCTCGGAAGTCGATCTTCTAATCAAATTTGCTTCACTAGCCTTCCAAATCATTGTTGATTCAGCAGTACCAAGCAAATAGATAAGATCATTAAGGGTCTTGTCATAGTCTGGTTCATAGGAGTCCTAAAGGAACTCACTATGTGACTTAGAAAGTGATTGAACCACCAACTTTCTCAAGACTTTGACACCCAACTCTCCCGGCTTATCAATATGTGACTACATCTCCAAGATGTGATCACACATAGAACTTTGCTTGCCAATAGGGCTTGAGTGACCTTAAACGTTTCAAGAACTTGTGGATTAGGGGGAATAATTGGAGGAGGTGAAAGAAGTATGATTTCCATGGGACATCATCTTCATTTAGGAAAGCTTGTTTCAAGAGATTTGGGAAGATCATAAATGTCTAAACTAGACATCTTTTGGGAGATATTTAAGATAGTTGATTTAAAGTCCCTAATATAACACCCAATATGAAATATTAAGGCTATGACCCAACACATTACTTTTATAACTTGGAAGAGGGATACCGTAATCCAAGATATAAAATATTTGAAGGTAGGTGAATGACGATTCACCAATTTGCACCAAGATAAACAAAATCTATTATTAGGTTTTAATTGGTTTTGAAACTCCTAGATTCTTTTGGTATTCATTGAACTTTTCAATGGCATGTTTCAATCTCGAGTGTGCCCTTCAGGTTTTGTGACTGAGATGCTGAGGATCACAAAACAAGGTGTGAAATAACCATGCAAATTACTTGGTTCTCTTAAGTGTTTACCCTTCAATTGATGTGCCGGTTAACCACACACGCTCCATTGATACTATGATAAACATTAAGTTACCCATTTCCTACCTTGTTAAATATGAGTTAGTGTGCCGGTTAACCATACACACTCCACTAACCGACTTAAACAAAGTGCAAAGTGTGATTTCATGGGTTAGCACCTTATTCACATTTTCCTAAGTAACTAAGATTGGGTATTTATAAAAGGTTTAGTTACTTAGTATTTACCATTAATACTTTTAATGAAGGGAGAATTATAGTCCTTGTCCTACCTGTTCAGCTAACAACCCTCCACCAGTCAAGGAAGCGGTGGGTGAGAGTAGACACCCATTAAGCTGCCATTTTATAGGCAACAACCTTATACCGCCCTTATAGACTGGCTTCGTGAATGAGGCCTACTAATGGTAAGACTGACTTTCTCTTATACATATATATATATATATATATATATATATATATATATATATATATATATATTATTAACTTATAATATTATAAAGTATAAGGGTTGAATTTTAACTTTTAAAATTCTAAGGGCTTAACATGGAATTAAAGTATTCATAAGAGAAAACTTTTTAAATTCCAAAACTTGAGGGAAAGTTTTGAAAATATTCAAAACTAATTAATTTCATAACTTATGTGTTTAAAGTAGTTTTAATTAAAAAAAGTCTTCAAGTTCCATAACTTGAGGACAAGTTATGGAAGACTTTAAACTATTAAAGAATGTAACTCTTCTTCTTTGTAACTTATGGAACTAAGTAAGGTTACACATTTTAATGATTTAATGAAGTGACTCTTGAACCTCCATAACTTGAGGACAAGTTATGGAGTCATAAAACCATTTAATGAGGACAAGACTCTTCATTTTGTAACCATTGCCAACTTTTATGAGTTTTAAGAAACTTTAATATGACTTTTCATGTAACTTAAGGACAAGTTACACAAACACATTTTAGAATCAATTCTTAGATTAAAATGGATCAAATACACATAATCAATTAGCCTTTTCTATTAATCTAAGCAACTCATATGAACAAGATAATTGGAATCAAACTTTTTCATGTAATTAGCATAACTCTTAAACTAATACAAAACATGAATCTATTGACAACTATCTTTGAAATTGGATTAGTATGAACATTACCACATCAAAAACAAGTTTATAAGTTCAAAAACAGCTTAGGTTAATGTTCCTAGTCCATTTCTAGCCAAAAAAACTCAAAAATATGTTGTCTGGGGCTCCTACTCGTCGAGTGTATCAACCTACTCGACGAGTAGGATGATTTTCTTCATGGAATCGGCAATTTCATCAGTGGACTCGGCGAGTCCAATGCCCAGAAAGCCAGAAAATCGATTTTTTCAGCACTTTGCATCAAGTATAATTGAAAATTAGCCTAGGCTCTGATACCACTGTTGGGTTCTGAGCATTCTAACACTCCTAAGCGTACATGCAACCCTAAATACCTTGAATCTATGTTTTGTCTATTATACATGCAAATATGAACTTTCCAAGGTATTCCTCCTAACTAGCATAATAACATTGATTCATATGAATATATCAAGTTAGAATACATACCTCTTTGATGTAGAATGTCTTCATGAAGATTGAGTGCCTAGTGCCCCAAGTGTGACACCTCAAATGGTTCACACAACACCAAATACACTTGAAATAACTTGAGAGAATACACACACTTCACGAAAAACGGCTAGCCCTTTCACACATACTCTAGCGGCCGATTTTGTCAACAATAAGATGCTTATATAGTTATTGACAATTAGGGTGAACCCTAATTATCATGGCTTTCCATTTCCTTGGATTCATGGGTTCAAATACACCATGGAGCATCTTATGGGTTTAAGCCCAACTTGACAATCCATGGAGCATTAGCCCACTATACAAGTATGAATGATTTACACAATCAACCCATATATTTAATTAGTCTTCTTTTGATCACTTAATTAATTCTAGATTAATTCTTGATCGATACTAATTAAATAATCTGATTAATATATTAGAACTTATAATATATTAATAAACCTTAAGTTTTATTTCTCTCATTTTAGTCTATCCAAATGCATGATGTCATGCAACCCAAATGGACCATGCCGGGTCGGGTCAAGTCTTACCAATTATAGTTATGGACTTAGACATTAATTCAACATGTATTTATGGTTATGTAGTGGAACTCAATTATTAATTGGGTGATGTTTGATGTTGACAGTTCGGGAACCTGTCAACCAGCACTGGAGTTTTATCTGTGGGACTTCAGCAGTGCCAGGTGAGTCTTCTCACCATACCCATGGGTCTAAGGTACCAAGGCCGGCCCATTATGTGATTATGATATATGTGTTACCCATTCTGTGTTTTTTTATGATCAAGGTTGTAAAAATCGTTCGGCAGTAGCTCGGCGGTCGACTGGGGTCAAGCGATTAATCGGTTTGGCGGGGATTAATCGGAGGATTAATCGGGAACCATAAATTACTAATAAAACTATTTTAAAATTTAATATATCCTAAGAAAAAATAGTATTTGAAAATGAAAAAAATTTTAAATTTTGAAATTTTGAAATATTTGGTATAATATTTGAAAATTTGAATATTTAAAAATTTAAAATTTTGAAGTTTTGAAAATTTTGGTGTAATATTTGAAATTTTGAAATTTTGAATTTTTTAAAATCTTCCCGCCGAGGACCGTCGAGGACCGCCAAGGACCACCGAACCCGAGTTTGACCGATATTGACCAATTTCCGCCTAGCACCCCTAATCGTAATCAGTTGCAGACCGCCTAGCGCCTAGGCCGATATTTACAACACTGGTTATGATATGTGATTGTGTGTTTTGCATGAAGACCTCGGGGGGTGGGGGGTGGGGAGCTCGTGGCATTGGATGTAAGACCATACGGGGTAGCCCATGGCAGTCCTAGGTAAAGACCATGTGGGGTAGCCCATGACATTGGATGTAAGACCATGTGGGGGAGCCCATGACAGTCCTAGGTAAAGACCATGTGGGTTAGCCCATGGCACTATTACATGTTTTATGTATGCATGACTTATGTGATATGTCTGTAGCTTTTATAGCTAACAGGATATGTGATATGTGGATTGTGTGGTATGCTCTGGGAAACTCACTAAGCTTTGTGCTTACAGTTTCCAGTTTTGCTTTCAAGTACTTCATTTTCAAAGGAAAGGGGTCAGCTCGATCGCAACGCATCACACTATGTTTTCCGTACAGGAGGTCTTTGGGATGATACTCTGATATTATTTTATGATGACATGCTTGATAATTGACACACTGGTTTTGACATGAGATATTATTATGAATGTTTTATACTGATGGTTTTATGTAATAACTTAATTAAAACGAAATTTTTGGTCTGTATTTTTGGGACGTTACAATGATGTAGGTAATCGATTTCCAAAGACTGACAAAGTTATTGATCCTGATAAAAGATATGAAACATGTTACCGATCGTGGTGGAGGTTGAAGAATGAAGAACATGGGGAACGAGTTTAATTGTTTCATTGGATGTTAAAGGTGGTTGAAGGAAGGACGTGGTGAAGGAGTTGAATTGCAGATACAGTAGATACTCGAATTCTCTCAAATGCCATTAACATGGATCTATTTGATTTTGCCTCGATTTTACGCATAAAATGTTATACAATATGTTGATAACGAAAAAAATGGTAAAATGCTCTCTCTCTCTCTCTCTCTCTCTCTCTCTCTCTTCATATATATATATATATATATATATATATATATATATTATATATATATATATATATATATATAAGTATTATTAAATATATGTATAAAAACATTTAAATTAAAAAAAAAAAAAAAAACTTTAAAAATGTTTGTAAGGTATTGATCTATATAAATACTTGTTCCTTATGTATTTATATATTTTCATTCTTTAAAAAATGACTTTAAAGTTCTTTTTTCATTTAAAAAGTATTTATATTATTATTAAATACATGTAAAAAATGGTTTATATATATATATATATATATATATATATATATATATATATATATATATATAAAATAAGGTTTTTACGGGAAAATGTTAATATTTCATGCCAGTTTACGAAATAGTTACAAATTAATTTGTTATCTATTATAATCGTAAAATAGAGTCATAATACAACATTTACCTACTTTTATGTATTTTTTATAATTAAAAAAAAAAGTTAATTTATAACTAAAATGTAATGAACAAAAATTTTGGACTTCACTTCACATTCTTTAAAAAAATAAAAATAAGTTTCTAGAAAAGAAACATTAATAAGTCAAAGTACCTAATAAAAACATATTGTTCGAAAAAGATTTTAAGGATGAAACGTGGCCCACAACACAAACACATTTTATGTGTCATTGTTTCTATTTTCTAGAGATTTTGTCATTTTTGTTATATTATTATGTGTCTTCATGTGGTAATTTTGAGGGAGGGCGTGCACCTTGTTTTATGTTCCTTGTTTCTCTTTTCTTTCGGTTACAACACCTCGTACAACTCTCACACGATAATGTTAAACCCACTCACACCATTACTCGAAGTTGGTTATAACTTTGTGACAACATCATCGCATACATATATATTGTTGACTAAATTAACAAAGAAATGAAAACAAAGCAACATACACATTACTACTAATTAACAAGTTCTTAACTTTAAAATAAAACAACCTCAGTTCCCGATTCCAAGAAAGTCAATAAACGGTGATGACAGCGGTTGATTGGTGGTGGTCTGAATAGTAGTGAAATGATTGCTTGTTGCGGTGTTCAAGTTAATGTCATTGGGAGGATTAGTGAATGAGAGACGGACTTCTGCCATATAACCACCGTCTGTCTCCATTGCTTCATTGTAGTAATCACCGGTTCCACCATTACCACCACCATCGGCCACCGCTAGTGACATCTTAATCTCTTCCCCCACTACACTCTGCAGAACAAAAGATAGTAAATATTATCAGGGACAAATATATTAATTTAATTTCAAACAGTTATAACTTTTGCTAATATGAGTTGTAAAAAAATGTTCTGGTCCTTGTTTAGTATACCATTTCAACTATTTTCCAATTTAATTCCAGTTTTAGCGTAAGCCAATTCATACCAATCTTTGGTAAAAAAATATTAAATAAATAATCAAAAATCAATGTTATCTTCAAATATGATTTTAACTACCGAACATGCTAAAAATAGAAACATCACATTTAAATGGCTAGAAGAGCCATTAAAATAGAGATAGTAATAATTAAAATGACAAATACAAAATATCATCTTTTTTTAAGCTGTGAGAAAATAATCATCGCATTCAGTTAAAAAAAATCTCAGCATTTAAAATATGAATAATTTAACAAAAAAAAAATTACAAAATTATTCATATTTTGCAAAAAGGTAGCTAGAAAATTGGTTTTACAGATTAAAATAATTCTACAAAATATTCTTTTTTTTAGAATAAATCGGTGGTTCATCATAAATATACACAGATGATCAATTAATGATCATCCAATGTTATAAATACCTTTTCATTTTGTTATGTTGATCGATATATATTTCTAAAAATCTATTATTTTTCTCTAAAAAGTTATAATGAACATAATTTATAATGTGTCTAACCTGAATCGGGTGTATTCATGCATAACATACTTGTACCCTCGTTGATCACAGTTGATTTCCCCATGAGAGTGGTGGTACTACCATAACTGTCATTGGTACTAACACCTGAAACACAACAAAAAGAAGAAGAAGAAGATGAAACGCCGGCGATGTTTTTCCGTCGTCGGGATGTCAAAACATGCCAGTGATTCTTGATTCCGTTATCGGTTCTTCCGGGAAAGAACTTAGCGATGTGAGACCACTGGTTGCCAAACACCATGTAAGCCGCCATTAACGTCTCATCTTCTTCTCTAGTGAACACCATCGTCTTTATTTGTGGATCTAACTGATTCACCTATCGGAGTTTGCAACTCTTCCCTGAATTCAGCATTACATGGCGCAACTAATTAAAAAGAATAAAAACATATTTATACAAGATGAATTATTTGAAAAAAAGGTTCACCGCTTCTTCCAGGAAGTTGCTCCGATATCATATTCCAGTTTTTCGGCCCATGAACAGCGACAAGCTCTCTTAATTTACGGTCCTCCGATGGCTTCCAATGGCCTTTCACGACGAACTGCCGACATGAATCGCCGTCTTCTCCATGTTGACTGTGGTAAACAAGATTAAAAATGTTGCCTTTAGTGTTTTAATCAAATACACATGTGAAATTCTGGACAAATGTCAGTTCTTTTTGTATCTTTTCGCATACCTGTTTGGTTTTTCTGCACTCTTCGTCATTTTATCAAGAACACCAGGTTGAGAATTGCAAATTTTGAAAGTAAAAGTTAATCTTATTCTTATGGTTATTTGAGCATAAACCTGATTTAGATTTTGAAAGAATTGATGCAAAGTTGAATCGAGATATTACCTTGGAGCAAACGATACTGGCATGGTGGTGGCTGTTGTTGGGGCATTCGTGGTTCTTATCCTATTAATAGAGAAAAAATCACACACACATACACGCGAAGAGACTCATGAATTTTGGAGAGAGAATGTTCAAAAGATACAAATACACATGATGCATGGATATCGATATTCAACAATTCTAAAAAGTTAGTTTGTATAGGTGTTTAGGGTGGTAATTTGGACAATTATGTTGTGTTTGTGTCTGAAACGATACGACACGATACGGTTTTAAGTAATATTAACAAGACACGACATGATGTCGTGTTTTTTAACTAATACGAAAACGAACTGATTAAAAAACGAAAAACACGACATAGCACGACAAAGACAACATATGATAAAAATTAGTTTCTTTAATTAATATTTAATCATACATAACATGACAAACACGAAAAACACAACAGAAAAAGTTAAATCATGTCAAATATAGCCTTTCACCAACATACAAATGTTATAGTCCAACTATAGCATTTCACCAACATACAAATATTATAGTCTAACTATAGTCTAATAAGTCACACAAACAATCTACCACACAAAGGATATATAATGTCATACATAGTATAATGAAAAAACTCATTTGAAGCTAGAATTATGAGTCTCACATGAAAGACTTCTCAAATGCACCAACTAGCACGAACCACCTAAATTTATCAATTAGAGATCAAACATCGGTCCAAAACTCATGTCCCTCAAAGTTTAACCAAAAGTCAAACTGGTAAAATAGTCAACGATCGACGATTAAAAGTCAAAGATGAATGTGATAATGCATCACAAACAACCTCTGGTCACATCGTGGCGACTAAAATCTAAAATAGTCACGAACCAGACCAAGCTTTGCATCGCTACGTACCCAGCCTTGGTCGCATCTT
Organism: Lactuca sativa; assembly: GCF_002870075.4. Lineage (NCBI taxonomy): Eukaryota > Viridiplantae > Streptophyta > Magnoliopsida > Asterales > Asteraceae > Lactuca > Lactuca sativa. The sequence goes on from NC_056626.2 coordinate 395,554,898, forward strand.
ATATCTTGGGAAAAACAACTTCTTATTAACTACTTAATATGTTAAGTCAATGGCTAAAACTTTCCAAAAACCTTCTATGGAGGTACTTAGTGGATAAAAATATAAACCTTATAACCATGTAAGCCCTAACATGCTAAACACTAACCCTAGATCTAAAAATAAGCCAAAAAGGTTAAGGTTTTCTTGCATCATTCAAAGCGAGCATATGCATGCACTATTTTCACTATATTGAACCAAAACATCCCACCAACCTAGAGTTTTCCAAAATCCAAGGAAATCATACCAAAAAGGGACCAAAGTGACTAAAACTTTAGATTTATAAGCATATAGTTATAAATATGTAAACTTGAACACTTAAAGAGTTTAAAGAGATGATAAGAAAGTTAAAACTCTCTGGATCTAGCTTCATTTGCACCAAAAACGTCTAACTTCTTCTTCAAGCTTCACAAAAATGGCATCAAAGATCAAGAATCCTTGGAAGGAGGCTAGAGTTTCAAGTTATAAGTTTTTTTTGGAGGATGGAAGCTAATAAGAGAGGAAATGGTAGAAGTTAGTGCCTTTAAATGAGGTATAAAACCCAAGACCTATGGATTTGAGTTGTGGCGGCGACGTGTCACGACCTACTTAAGGTCACATCACGACAAGCACCAGACCGCGTCATGAAGTCCAAAACACTTTCTTATTTTCCTTAATAATTAATAAATAAACATACATGGAATCAAGCATTACACAAGAATGATAATAAGCCATATACGGATCACATCCATCGGTTTCTAATTGCAACTGTGTAGGTTCACATACTAATAAGTCCTCAGTGTTTTCTTGAAGAACCACCAAAGTAAAAAATGTTCATGGGTGCACATGATTGATCAACATGTTGTGTTTGGTGTCCATACATAAACAAGGATCAAATGTGTTGGTAACATCATAAACCTCGCAATTAACATGATTCCTCATAATATCATCTTAACTCTAGTGGTGAAATTCAAGATTTTTTTTCCATTTTAGCATTCAATATTTATAATATATAATCCATAAAGTTGAGAAAATTCATATTGGTTGGTAACATCTTTCGTAAATTTCATCTTAGCCAAACATCTCACTGGTTACATGTCTTTCATATATTTGTATTTGTTGTATGTTTTCGATATATGTCCTACACTCTCACACTAAAACATATGATACATATGATAAGATAGAACCACAACACAATGTTTTTTAATGCCGGTATGTGTAACATGACTATATGTATATCAATATCATAATACCACATTCTAATTCATAGTAAAAAAAAAAAGAATACAAAACAAATTAAACAATTAAAATTAGGATAATCCAAGAAAGAAAATATGTCAATGGTGGTGACATTGTTTTAAAACTTAGCTTTTTGAAACGCCTAACGAATTCCCACCCACGAAAAAAAAAGAGTAGGTAATAATATGTCTTAATAGTGAATCACAAGTCAAAATACATTTACATATACGCTAATTTTTTATAAATATATAGTATAACACCAAATTTGGTGTTATACTATTTATGTACATCGAAATAATGTAAAACTTTCATATGTTACTTTTAGTCTCTTAATTTTCATGTTTATTGAATTCTAGTTTATAAAATATGAATAGGTATATATCCTAAATATAACTATTAATTATTATAATAATATCTTATATATGACAATGATATTAATTAATTATAAATATAAATCTTAATATTAATATTTCGAATTTATTTAAATATGTAATCCTAAATATATGCTTTTTTTAAAAAAAATATTGTTTTATCTTATAACACATAATTTGAATTAATAATATATATAAATAATTCATTTGGTTATCATTTATAATAATATATATTTTACAAAGTTTTTACACACACACACACACACACACATATATATATATATATATATATATATATATATATATATATATACTCTAATTAATAAAGATCTTTTTGTCACATGTCACATTCTCATTCATTTTGCATCATGTAATTTTGTAGTAATTTTAAATTAATTCTTATTCTACATGTTATTTTATGGTTTTTCAATTTTATTAAATTCTACATAATATTAAATGTATTAATAAATGCATATCAATTTCATTAATAGACTTTCCTTTTAATTTAAAAATTACCAGGTTAAAGTTTTATTAGTTTCTTTTATTTATTTATCTAAATTATTTGTTTAAATTTAAAAGAGAAAAAAAACACTTTAATTTTTATAATTCAATATTTTTTTTCCACTTTTCTTATAAATTCAAACTTTTTAAATGTTTAGAACTTTAAATTGATGGGAGTTACAAGTTGTCAATTTAAATTAAAAAAGACACATTAATTTGAGAATTTAATATATAAAAGACCATGAGTAAATTTGGACTACAACAATGACTAATTTATTATAACTATCATTAATTCATTTTTAAATTAAATAAAATACATCTATTTAGGGACCGATTATTTCTTTATAATTATTACTGGTTCATTTATAATTTGAATCATATTTATAAAACAATACAAAAATGAAGCATGATTCAAACTAGTTAAAACTAAATCAAACATCTATAAACCATAAAGATTTTACGAAAACGGATCATGATTTAAACTGTACAAAAATGAAATAATTTTTTTTATTAATGAATCATATAAAACTAAATCGTAATGTACAATAGTGAACCAGTTCAAACTGATAAAAAATGCATCCGTTTTTTTATTCATGATTCATATAAAAGTTAAATCATTGTTATAGAAATAACGAATCAATAAGAAATATCTCATTTAATTGTTTTTTATTTCTCTTTTAGTGGTGCATACACTACTAGAAAAAAGGCCTTTTACGACGCTCATTGCGCGTCGTAAAACGCTCAGACGACGCGCAAATGCGTGTCAAGGAAGGCCCTGTCATAAAGAGAGACGACGCGCTTTTGCGCGTCGTCTATAGACGACGCGCATTTACGACGCGCGGTTACGACACGCAATGCGTATCAAGGAAGGCCCTGTCATAAAGGAAGACGACACGCATTCGCGTGTCGTAACCTTATGACGCGCGTGTTAATGACACGCAATGCGTATCAAGAAAGCCCCTGTCAAGAAAGGCCATGTCATAAATGAAGATGACACACATTTTTGCGTATCGTAATTTTAAATTTAAAAAAAAAAATTATTTATGGATTTACTTATTTTCATATTAAATTTGCATTTTATGTCACATAATGGAAAATAAAATACCATATACAAATAATACAATGCATTGCACAAAAGTTAATGTTATACAAATAATCATTCGAATAGTAGACAAATGTAATACTACAAATAATCATTCCAATAGTAGACAAATGTAAGATTTCAACATTTTTTATATAATTAACTAAATTATTAGCCAAATTTCCTAAAATACCAACATACTTTTCTATGAAGAGCATTAACACTATTCTTTTCCATCAAAAACTTCAAAACCTGCATAATTAATTTAATGTTTAATTAGCTACAGGTCAATAAGGTAGGTTTAAGCAAAAGAGGTTCATAGTACTAAGATTTTACTTACCACTGTTGTTAATGACATTGAAAGAAGCAGCCCAACAAACACCCCCTCAAAAGGATTATTACTAAATGAAACCACAAACAAAGTTAAAAAGTCAAGTATTTGGTCGATGTTGATCTTTAACATTCCCTAAAATAGGAAGAACTTGGGAAAGCACACCTTTAAATCTTGGGTAAACATCAGAGCTTCAAATAAATGATCATAGCACCAAAAGATATTCAGTTTCAGGACTCAGTTTTGAACACATGAAAGAAGACTCATAAGGATGCCAAAGAGTTGGATAGAGGACCAATCAAATTTACCACATATCATTTCTCTTCTATTCTCTTATGTATTATGTAATTTATTGCAAGTCTATGGATTCGAAACTTACCACCCTAGCAGCGTCATTAATGACAAACCAACCACCATAGGGACAAAAATGCTTGCAACCTGAACCACACACACACACACACACACACACACACACACATATATATATATATATATATATATATATATATATATATATATATATAATACGCATAATAAGTGAATTGTCTTTTACCAATTTATGCAATCATCTTTCCCTATTTAACCTATTTATGCAACTTATACACCCATGTTTCATCAGGTTAAACAGGTTGCTGGTAAAACATCGTATGTTTTGGTCCTACAATAAATAATACACCGGTGCATATTTTCTAATAAAGAAACAAATTTGTTGCAGAATCGGGAAGAGGGTGAATGTTGTTTCATAAATATGCATATGCATTTAATCCTTTTAAATATAAACACTCGAACCATAATTCACATGTCTACTTTTACCAATTTATTTTATGCAACATATATGCAGCTGACATGAATGAATTATACAACATGTTAGGAGTAAAATAAGGGATGGTTGCATATTTAGTATGATAAATAAAGAGATTTGTGGCATAAGGGTGCATAAATAATAAAAAGCAAAAAGGAAGAGGAAAGTTGACTTACATAATCAGCAAATTTCTGAATTGGTGCTTTTGACATAATACATAAGAGTGGTCCCGAAGGGATAGCTGGCAGCAAAAAATCTCAGGCAAAAAAAATTCCAGGAGAAAACAGTTAGTACCTCAAAAGCAAAGGTTTTATAGGGTTAGGCATGCACCAGCAAGACAAGGACTAAGATTATAAGTGATGTGAATGGGACATAGTAATTAAAGAAATTTTTAAAGGAATTTTTGTTACCATTGTTCCATGCATAGTGGTTGGGGTAGAGTGTTTTTCCATCACTGTTAACACGGAAGGGTCCAAGTTCTTCCATGGCTCCATATCCAAACAACAAGCATCCTAGCCCAGTAGAATACCTTCATTAATAGTGGTTCTTACTCTAAATTTTGGTGCATTTGGATGATGATCTTTAGAATCTCCATTCTGATTCATGAATATTTTATGTGATTCAGATTCCAGTGAAGGGAAGAGAGGAGTAGCCGGGGCTGTTAAAAGCCTGAAAAAGATAACATCCAAACTTTACTAAATATGTAAATGTGATCAGTAACATGTGCCTACAACTCTACAAGGATATAAAACCATAATTTGTACATACTGGTTGCAGAAGGCATACTGATTTTGGTAGAATTTCCTGTTCTTGATCCTGTGACATCAAATTTTTTATATAGTTATTGAAATATATGATGATAAATTCGTATACACATGGCCAGGTAAGCTACACAAATCAAAGAAATTCATTAGGGATTTCCTATACTTTTACTCCTAAATTTTAGATAATATATTACAAGATTTATTACTTAAAAGGATAAGAAAAGGTCATAAAGTGAAAGCGATAATAGGTCCAGAATCAACAGCCCAAGCAAGATTCTTGGAGGTTTTGGGAGACAAAGCCAATGTGCCCATTCTTTCATTTTCAACAACTCCCTTTTCGAATCAGAATCCTTACTTTCTTCGAATTGCAGAAGATGAAACCACTCAGTTCAAAGGCATTGCTGCCATGGTTGAAGCATTTGAGGCCAAACGATTACATAAATGAAATTAAAAGAATAATAATATTAATAAGAGAAAAGGGGAATTAATTAAAAATGAAAAAACAAAATAATGTGTAGTTTTATTTACCTCGTCAACACAGAGACGTGAGGGCTCTTAATCTGATACATAGCAGAAATCACAGGGACCATTTTGTAATTTATTTTTAATCGATTTTACTGATCACAGCAATGGATCTTGTTGCTATATTAAAAAAAATTATATTTTAATAATTCATGAAGCCTTGACTGGATTGCAATTTGGGGAAACAAAGATTAGTTGTCCCAGATTACTTACCTTTCCTTGAACACTACTTGGAACAACTTATCACCATGACAAGCTAAATCAACTAGAAACTTTCCCTATTTACATTTTACAACAATACCTATCAATAAATGAAACAATTATACTACATTTCTTAAAAAAAGCATAAAATTAGAATAAAATAATGAAATAGATGAAGAGAAGTTAAAAAATCACGCATATTATAGAACAGATCCATATCTAATGCCTGAAGCATTCTAGTTTAATCAACTAGGATAAATGTCTAGCAATGTGATTACATTGCAATAATTTCATGAAGATTATTTATATAGCTTTGTTGTTTTGTATAAGGAAATACAATTACCTTCCCAACTAGTATCTCATTAGCATGCTGAACCCCATATACATCAACAGTATCAAAGAATGTAACTCCTCTATTAAAAGCTTCCTTTAGCACTTTGCTGCCTTCTTCCTCAGGGAGAGGATTGTTATAGATACCTGTAAGCCCCATGCAGCCATACCCTAGTATTGAGACTTATAGAAAAGGAAAATGAGGTTGAATGTATAACAGATCCATATCTAATTTGCAATTTATAAAAATCTTTTCTATCCCTAATCATACAACTTTTTGTCCCAGAATTCAACTACCGAATGCATCAAACCCCCAAATTGGAAGTAGAATATAAACCTAGATATAATTAAAGAGATGATTTAGGGAGAAAGGTTTTAACAGAAAAGGTAATCGTATCACATACTAGTTTTCTATTATGTTGCCCCATGCAGCCACATGGATAATGTTTTTTGCATGTATCAGACACATAGAAATTCAGAAGCCACATGGATAATGTTTCTTGCCCTTTAGAATTCATGCACATTCTAGTTTTCTATTATGTTGCTCCTTCATTCCAAACAGAATTACAATTTTTCTATAGGAAAAAGAATCTTTTGAACTACAGATTTATCAATCTGTCTTGATAATTTTATGGTAACAGATAAGTAACCCTAAATTTCCAATTTGTTTGTGTTTTGAACCAATTTGTCAAAATTAAGTACTATTCAGAGAATACAAGTCAACATGAGGGGGAGAATCACCAAATCAAGGGCAAAATCGACATAAACAAGCAAAAATCCGAACAGTAAAAGAGAATTTAACAATATATATGAAAATTTAGTGAATAATGCCAATTTGAGAGACACGTGGTTTGAAGTTTCATAAAATCTCATGTTTGAAAGCCCTATGTCGGCTCTTTGGACTGTGGTCTCGATTACTGTAGGTAGAATCACATATTTGTGGGTGCGATCGAGCCCACTAAGTTTTAGATGATATTATCATACCTTCAACACAAGGAAGACGATGTTATTGAGAGGGAGTCTTGTTGTGCGAGACAGATCACAAAGAAGATCTGATGGTCATTAAACCAGACCTAGGGCTTGTAAATTTGAGCATATGTGGCGGTCTCTGTCGAGGTAAGGTTATCCCAAGCTCTCCGGCTAAAAGAGATGAGTCGAGATTGTTGGTAGATGAGGTGAGCCAAGGCAGCGAGCGTTGCAGAGAGCCTTCCCATCTTGAAAAGAACCCTAGAATGATCCCTTCGATTTCAGGGGCAATCTTGCGAGGATTTCAAGAAGGAGAGACTCAGTGAGGTTTTGAATATCGTATGAGAACGTATGAGCAAGGAGAAGATGAAGGCCCTAGGGATTTTTCTTGAGGCGGGGGGATTAATTTTTGGAATCCAATAGACGGGAGTAATTTTAGTCGATTTCATTTCCCGCCTAAAACGCGTGTTTCACTTAAAAATTATAAAGCGACACATTTACACGACGCACATTTTATGAAAGGCGCCCTCCGCATTTCTTTTTTTTTCTTTTCTGACACTAATTTTAGGGCGCGCACAAATGCGTGTCCTTTATCCTTCAAATTTTGCAAAACTGACATTATTTTTTAGGGCACGCACAAATGCGCGTCCTCTATCAGCGAGTGTCATTGTTTGCGCGTCATTAAAGGCTGTTTTTCTAGTAGTGATACATACATGTTATAGAAATAATGAATCGTGTTTATTTTAACTACTTAAGCAATATTGTATTGGCTAGAAGGATTAAGGGAATCATTTTTTTGCAAAATGAGTAAGCTAATGATAAATCAAACTGTTACAACATGAATCCGTAGAATTCAATATTAATTTGATCCGCTTATGATATATATAACAAAATATAAACAATGTGAAAAAATTAACTAACTTATATCATAAACAATTATATTATAAAGTGATCAATGACCACTAAATTTGCAAGTTTGAAAACTAATGAATGCTTTGTTTTTATAATTTGTATTATTATGTCATTTGAATTAGACATTAAATATATTTATCTAAGTAAATAAATATAGATATTAAATAATTTTCATAATTGTATATATATTAAATGATATCCATAATTATAATAATCTTTTTTTTTATGGAAACTAATTAAATTCGTCATTAACGTCAGCAATAACATTTTTTTAGAATGAATTCGTACCAAGGTTTCTATATATGGGTTCATATTTTGTTTATGGGCCCACTTACTTACAATATAACAAATTTCCATAGAATATGAAAACGAGAGTGTATTCTACTAGAATATACTCTTATTATGTTAGAATATACTCTCATTCTTCTAGAATAACTTTCATTTTACTAGAAAAGACTCTCGTTCTCCATGTTCTAGGCAACTTTGTTGTATTTTAAGTAAGTGGGTCATTAAACAAAATACGAACACATATATGAAAAATTAAATTTGAATTTATTCTGAAAGAATATTATTGTTGATATTAATGACGAATTTACTTAGTTTCCATAGAAAAAGAATTATAATTATGAATATCATTATATATATATATATATATATATATATATATATATATATATATCCCTATTCTAATAAAAGAACAGTTTTTATTCCCCTTTTGACATGTGTCACCATATTAGGCCTCATAATTAATGCATATTTTTTTTGCCATGTGTCACTCTATTATGTCTCCTAATTAATGCATGCCACTTGCTAACTTATTGAATCTCCATTTCAAATTTCAAATTTTAAATTTCCCACTCTAATTACATTAAATTAATAACATTAGAATATAAATTAAAATAAAATTAACACAAATTATAAAGTGATATAATTTTGCATATATATATATTTAAAGCAATGATTATAATTTTATACAACTAAAAAAATCTCTTAATTAATAATTTTGAGTTTTTAGTATTAAATTTTAATTAAGTTTGTAACCGTGGTTCCCACGGGTTATAAACTAGTATATATATATATATATATATATATATATATATATATATATATATATATATATATATATATATATATATATATATATATATATATATATATATGGAAATCATTTAATATATGTTTTTATTTGATTAAATAACAATTTAATACCAAATGGCTTCTTGCCTAACGGTATCAGGTGGTGTCATCCTTCCTTGAGGTTGAGGGTTCAAGTTCCATCGTGGACATAGATGGATTTAGGTGTTAATTTAGAAGTAGATTATATTATATTTGACGGTTCAGATAATAATAATAATTATTATTATTATTTAATTTTTACTAAATTCTTATTTAGGCATTCTAGCACACAATAGATGTGAAAAATATTTGAACCTAGCTCTCTCTCTATCTCTCTCTCTCTCTCACTCTCTCTTTATATATATATATATATATATATATATATATATATATATATATATATATATACACACACACATAGAGAGAGAGAGAGAGAGAGAGAAATTCTTCTGAGAACTTAAAAATATGCAAGAACTCGAGAACTTTTAATTTGACCAACATTATTCAAACCAACACAACCACACTACTTGAAATCCAACGTCTAAATCAAATGTAAGATAAAAAAAATTGATGTTTTTTGTGGAAATATCTATATATGCACGTTTGTGTGTGTGTGTGTGTGTGTTTGTTTTTACGATTTCAAGTTGCAATTCTTTTAAACACTGATATTAGAGTCTTGATGGTATGTTGGTTTTGAAATTTTTTGAAGAAAATACAAAATATGCGTATCTGCACATTTAAAAAAAAGTCTTTTGAAAAAAAAAATAGCCTAGATATTCATTTATTGCAACATTTATTTCAATTATTAATTAAAATATTATGTGAAATTTAATAAAATAGAAAAACTCATAAAATGACAAGTGGAAAAAAAATTAATTCAAAATAACTACAAAATGACATTTGTTTGAATGAGAATTTGACAAGTGGCAAAAAAACCTTCATTTATTAGAAAGAATATACTTTTTAATATAAAAATTATGTAAACAATGATAAATATTGAAAATAAAATATTATTTATATCATTTTGATGTAAATAGATAAACCAAACCAAAAATGAACCATTTCAATTAGATATAACCTTATCTTATTTTAAATCCTAAAGTATACCGAATGAGAAATTAAATATCCTCTTACATTTTGTTCCTACAATCTTTCTACCTTCATATTTGTATCTTAAAATATCATTAAATTTTATTAAATAAACATTAAATGTTACACATGTCACCATTTAATTGGATAGAATGATATTTAGGAAAAAAAATAAAATGATATTTAATTTCTCATACCGAATACTATGTGCATCTTCAAATATATTATACAGTACAATATATACCTAAAATAATATAATATTATTTCTTTTTCTGCATGCATAACAGTGTTCTAGTCTATGGTATGACTTGTGGTTAAGAAAAATACAAAAACCACACGATATGCATGAGCGTGGAGTACACATGCACCACCATTACCGACAAAAGCCGTTACAAATGTGGGATCAGCTAAACGGTGGATTCATGTAAGGCGAGTGAGATTCGATTTTTCAGGTCACACGTGTGGGTTGTGTATCACGTGACCACAGCCAACAGGCAAAACACCTGCCTTAAAATCAGTAAAGCCCATGTCACCCCCCTCATGTGTTTCATCGACCTTGAACTCCATTTGACCACTTCAAATTCAATTTGAATTTGACTATATAATTTTATAAGTCCTTATAATATGATTTTGTTTCTAAAGATTGATTAGCTTCAAATTTTTGTGAAAGTTAAATATTAGTGTTGGTTAAATAGTTAAAGTTATGTTATATGAGCCATTTTAAATTTACAAGATTATTTTGTGTAAAATAGCGAAGTCAATACACTAGCTTTATTATTATAATTAATAATATTATTTATAATTTTAATTATAAAATTTAAGATATATATTGTGATTTACTAAAAGGAAGACCCTTAAATTCCTACCGTTATCAAAGTGGCCCACGTATGATCATTTTATATTTAAACGAAAAATGTTTGATTTTCTTAAACATTAATTTTGAGATGATATGTCCTTAAATGAATATGGTAATACATTGTTCATATATTTAAAGATGGTAAAGCAATAATTTTTTGAGAATATCATATAAAAATTTGGAAATTAAATTATAATGTTGGTTAAACAGTTAAATGTATGTCATATGCGCCATTCTAAATTTACAAGATTATTTTGTGTAGTAAGCTTTATTTTTATAACTAGTTGTAAGATTTTGTATTATATGAGTTTATTTAAAAATAAATAAATAAATATAAGAGTTTAAATATTTTTAGAAGTTTGAATTTATAAGAAAGATGAGAAAAATATTGAATTATTAAAATTGAAGTGCTTTTTTCTCTTATAAATTTAAACAACTAATTTAGATAAATAAAAAAAGAAATTAATAGGATTTGAATTTAGGAATTTTGAAATTAGAAGGTAAGTTCATTAATGAAATTGATATCCATTTATTATTATATTTATTGTAATTATTATATTTAAATATTATATGAAATTTAATAAAATAAAAAAACCATAAAATGATATGTGGACAAAATTTAATTTAAAATAACCGTTAAATGACATGTAGCAAAATAAATGAGAATATGACATCTGGCAAAAGAAACCTTTATTTATTATAATATATTAATAATATCATTAAAACAATTATAAAATTTAAGATATACATGATTATTTACTATAACGATAACTTGATAAATTTCTACTACCATCATAGTGGTTTACCGGTATTTATTTGATATTTAAACACTCTAAAATAAAATATGTCTCATATTTGAATTTCACAAACTTCAACTTTTAGATGAATTTCTATATTTGCAATACATTATTCATAGGGTACGACTACACTTTCTTGGAGTATCATAATATGATTTGTTTGTGATTTATTGTCCCCAACAATTTATGTAATTTGAATTAACACGGGTGTTTGATGAAAATTTTAGTACCCGATCCAATATAAGTTAGATGGTTTAAAGTGCATACTTATATATAAGGTAGGTTTGATCCCAAACACAACGGAAAGGCAGGGACAAGGGGTCCCCCCTATAGGGTCCAAATAGCATAGTTAACTCTAGGTGTATGGTTGTCTAAACTGCATGTGACATCTCCAACCCAAGCTTCTTATGAAAACTTTAGTCAGGTAGCTCGAGCTATTTTGGTAGTTTTCCAAAAGTGGTTTTTAACGACATATTATATAGTTTTAGTCAACCTTATCTAATTTTTAGATATATGAGTATGTGTACTCATATTTCACATGTTTTGGAACATAGCTAAGAAATCTAATATCCTATATAATTTCCGGAAACGAACTCACTATTTTTGTGCTGAAGACATTTAGTGTTCCCTATAGATTATCCCAAGTTATATCTCTCACTAACCAATGCATTATATGAGAGAAATGTAAATACAAAAAGTAACCATAAACGATCTGCGAGATATCGAATTCATTAATTACAAAAACTTTGTTTCATATCCCTATTTTCTAACGATCATATTGGTATTTTATATTGGTAACCATGGCTGAATTTGTTAAAGACGTGACTCAAATTTTGGGAAGTTGGAAAATTTTGAAGAACATAGTTTTCATAAGATTACAAAAAATATGCATTTTATGTTAACAATATTGAAAGTTATATATGTGTTATCAACCCTTATGCGGTGAATTATGGAAGGTGAGAAACTAGAACATGTAGGGGTGGTAAATGTGGGAACAATGATTACATATACAAATGAGAAGTACTATGGAGTTTAATCATATATGTACATGAAGTGCCACGCTCCTTAGCTTTAAACTTATTTAAGACATGCACACTTTTAGTGTCACTTTTCTTCGTAGTGGAAACATATTTCCTCATCATGATTATTTGAAGGAGGTATCTCAAAGTCAACCTTTCTTTTTCCCTTAACGTTAGGGTTGGGGTAATTGGATTTCTTCTTCTTGACATTTCCCTCCCTAATAGCCAATACAGGAGCAGTGAAGCCGGAGTTCTAGGCTTAGCCATGTTAGTTTTAGCAGTCTTTAACATGTCATGCAACTCCATGTTGGTCTTTTTCAACTTATTCATATCGAAATTCAAAATGAATTGCTTATATGAACTAGTCAGCAAGTTGGCGATAATATTTGTATCCAACTCCCGATTATACGAGTTAGCCAATGTATGATTTCGTTTTTAGCACATGTACACTGGTAATTGCTCCCTCATGTACCTTACAACCCATAAAGGATTTGATTGTATCAGATCGCTCTTGTCTACCTTGCTCTTGGAACATTTCCTTGAGCTGATTAGCCATATCAATTGCCCCAAGGGTCTCGAAGTTCTTTTAAAGCATCAGGACAATGGTCGTCAACATTAGACACACCACCTCATTTGGTTCATTTATATGTTTTTCATATTCGTCTTTTACGGTTGTAGTTGCATTAGATGGAGGAGCCTCAGAAAGAGCTTCATCCAGGGCACATTCTTTCTTTTTGTACATGAGAGTTATTCTCAACACACGAAGTCAATCAAGTTAGTTCGACCCATTCAACTTATCCATTGAGAGGATTTGTAGTAGTTAAAATTTTGTATGAGTTTGTGTTTGGATACATTTACTAAAATAGAATTTAGCTAGTTTAATTAATCCGTAAAAAATAATTATCCAATTTAAAGTATTTTAATTAAGGTAGTGACCCATATTCCCCTCTAGTTGTGAAAATGTACGTTACAATTAATCACACAAGAAACTATTTAGTAGACAATACTTTTTAGAAATTTTATCTCTATGAGATTCCTAGATCTATCGGAATTCATTATCTTTTTGGTCAATCACATGTTTAATCCCTGCTATGCTCATCCTCGCTCGTGACCGGAATGTCGTAGATCACAAGCTTGGTTGGTAAACCGACAATTGAAAAACCGCATGACACTTGGACCAAGATTCTTGAGTTATAAGTATCACATCACTTTGGTTAAATTCACACTGACGAGTTTGCTATGGCACTTCCCATGTCCAAAGACTATTAGTTAATTTTGTGATTTTTCATGGGTAGCATGAGCTTTGTATTTTTTTAAAAACATGTTTTTATTTTTTATTTAGTTAAAACATTTTCTCTTTTCCTTTTAGAAAGTGGCCATTTTAAACATTAAAATCCAATTTTATAAATATTATATATTGTTTGCAAAATCCATTTTTAAATTTTTAATAATTATTGTTTGTGTTTTTATTTTTAAGCAACCATGGAACAAATAAAATAAACACAACACATATGTAAAGAAAATAATTGTAGCATTTTCCTCAATCCTATGCATTTTTCTTGTGAGCCAACACACGAAGAAAAAAAATGATCATTTCTAGAGACAACACAATCGCATGGATGTTCGACTCCTACTTGTTTCATCATCAACTCTTGATGTACGATGGAAGTCCATGAAACTCCAATCTCCATTGTCCTCGTTTGGTAGTATTCGGTCTTCTTTTATTATATTTACTATTATAGTATAATTTCCTAACTAATTTATTGTGATACAGTTAAAATGAAATTTACATTATAAAATTAATATATAAAACCACACACAGGTCATTAATTTACAATTTTAAAATACCCAAATAAACATCACAAACCTAGGTCTAATCGAGGCAAAGTATATCAAATACATAAAATTTAAAACAACACTTTTATACAATTAAAAGTGTATTTCAACACTTTTTTTGACAACATCAAAGTGTTGCAAAGAAACCGATCAACAACAATATAGACTAAATAAATAGATTTAAAAGCGCTAAATCCAATCATCACTATTTCAAGCCATTAATAAACTCCATTAGCATTAGCGACAGTTTTAATATTGTTCCTTTAAGCATGGTGTGTCATAAAACATGTTTTAAAACCATTTTTTGATTAAGATCAAATACATATATTTTGACACTTATTCTTTGATCTTTGTTTATAAATTTTTATGTTATTAAAAATAATTTAACGACCATTAAATTATATACACATTATATATAATTATTTTATAGTTTCCATGTTACAACCATGTAAATAAATCATATCTCACCAAATCCATTTAAACTTTTGGAAACCATTTTTTATTCGAAATGTGATATATAATGTATATAGTTCGAACACGAGTTTCCCATTAGAGTGTACAAGTTACACCTCATTATTTTTACATAAAAAAATTGGCTACACTTTTGTTCAAAAAACATGAACTAGTGATTTTGATACCCTTGATAATGGGACTATCTCAGACTTAGCCTTTCTCTTTACCATTTGGTTAACAGAGTTGACTATGACTGATCCCTTTCCATTGGGAAGAGAATGTTTTTTCTTTGATTTCCAGTATCAACATTGTCAATGTCCATAAAGTTTTGGGAAGTTGATCTTCTAATCAAATTTGTTTCACTAGCCTTCCAAATCATTGTTGATTCAGCAGTACCAAGCAAATAGATAAGATCATTAAGGGTCTTGTCATAGTCTATTTCATAGGAGTCCCAAAGGAACTCACTATGTGACTTAAAAGTGATTGAACCACCAACTTTCTCTAGACTTTGACACCCAACTCTCCCGGCTTGTCAATATGTGACTACATCTCCAAAATGTGATCACACGTAGACCTTTGCTTGCCAATAGGGCTTGATTGACCTTAAACTTTTCAAGAACTTGTGGATTAGGGAGAATAATTGGAGGAGGTGAAAGAAGTATGATTTCCATGGGACATCATCTTCATTTAGGAAAGCTTGTTTCATGAGATTTGGGAAGATCATAAATGTCTAAACTAGACATCTTTTGGGAGATATTCAAGATAGTTGATTTAAAGTCCCTAAAATAACACCCGATATGAAATATTAAGGCTAGGATCCAACACAATACTTTTATAACTTGGAAGAGGGATGCTATGACACCCCGAAACTGATGGTGAAAACGTTCCGGGGCGGAGGACGTCATGTAAAGTATCACAACCAATGTACATAGTAAGCATAGTAAACACAAAACATTACATTACATAGAATCGTTACATTTGTTTGAAAGTAGAAAAGCAAAGTATTAGATGTTTTATAGATATAATAGTCTAAACAAAAGTAAAAATGTGACTTCCATATGCTCCGTCTTCTGCAAAAGAACGCGGGATACCTGTCTAAGGAGAACCTGAGAATACAAGCAGTTTGAAAAATTAGCATAAAGCTGGTGAGTTCATAAGCGGTTTGTTTTCTGAAAATGAACAAGTTTCCTTTGGTTTTCTGAAAAAGTTGTTATCCAAGAAAATCTCATATTTTCTTATAAGAAAAGTCTAGTTATCTAATGTTACCCAGTTTGGTTAAGAACAGTTTAGTTATCCTAGGAAAAACCTTTATTTTCCTAAAAGTTGATGGTTGGTTATCGATCCGGAATGAAGTGCACAAGTATCTACCCTGCTTAAAGTGTTTGTGTAAAGTTTCTTAAAAGCCTGATTATCCTTGAAAAGTACATTAGTTTTAAAACGTTTATAAAACTAATAAGTAAGTAGAAAAGTTTTCATAATCTAAGTTGCGAGTTCCATAACCATACAATAGACTAGATAAGGCTCGAAACGGGGCCAATATCGTTTTATGACTTTTGTCACCCTTGGACCTTTTGGTCCGACTGTAGCTAGCAGCCAGGTGCGAGGTTGTCAATCCCGTATAGATCTATACACTCAAGTCACGCTCTCCCTCCAGGAGATTCTGGTTACAGGGGCAGTCCTACACTCTCGTATCTAGGGGGAGTGTTACCAAGGACGTGTCTCCAATCTTAAGATTAATGAATTTTAAAAGTTGTCCTTTACTCTCGAATCTAGGGGAAGTATTACCAAGGACATTTAAAAGTAATAATACGGAAAACTCTGTTTATTAGTCCTTCACTCTCATATCTAGGGGAGTGTCATCAAGGACGCGTCTAAAGTTCTAAATTTAATGTCATTAGTCCTTCACTCTCGTATCTAAGGGGAGTGTTATCAAGGACGGGTCTAAAGTTCTAAGCTAATGCTTTTAACAATAATGATGTGGAAAATCATTTGTGAAAATAAAATATAACATTTTATAACGGGTTTCACAAACAGTTTGAAAACTAACTCTACAAGTTAAATGGTTGGTTTATACGATTTTAGTGTTAAAAGCAAACAGAATATGAAACATTTCAAATGAAATAATAAGTTTGAGTACAAGATTTCCTTTTACTTTTGCTTGTATTCCCCCCTGAAAACATTGAAAAACACGGAAAAAGGTGTAGGGGTATGAACTCACCGGTCGAGGAATGTGTCTGTTAAGATGTTAGGTGTCAGTTCGGGGCTTGAGTACATGTGAGGTTCCTATGTAATATGAAGAGATACATAATTGTATCTAATTAGACCTTGAACTACTAATTAGATAAGAATACACACTCCGAGGCACGAAAACACTTCATTTCAAGTGTTAGGAGTGATCCGGGTAGCATCTAAGGGGGTGTATGGCCTAAATATGGAGTTTGCTCTTCAAGAGTAAACTCCTAATGGAGATTACGGCCATAAGACCATATCCCCATGAGTTTAAGGCCATAAACTCATGGGTGGTGGATTCTTGGTTGCTAAATGGTCTTACAACACTTGTGGAATGATGTTAGGCTTAGTTCTAAGGCATTGGAAGGGGTTTAATCAACATATGGACCATATAAAGGAGTTTACTGTTGTAAACTAGGAGTTTATGTCCGTGAACTCTCACATACTCATTCCTTATGTGCTTAGGTGTCCCTAGGTTGAGTACAAGTGTTTCTAGTCCAAAATACAAGCCATGGAAGGACGTTAGGGTACCATTTGACCACCTTATAGGAGTTTACGGCCCAGGAACCATTCCTTGGGGGGTTTATGGCCGTGAACTCCTAAGGAGATGGTTTCTTTCAAGTTTAAGGCCCTTAACACATTGGTGGTTGATCCTAGACATTATTACAAGGCATATGAGGTGTTTAAGGGGCATCTTAACACCTTAAAAGGTGTTTACAACCTAATAAAGGGTGTTTATGGTCCAAGCACGTTCTTGGGCCATAAAATCATGTTTACCCCTCAAATGTTAAGGTTTTGATGTTCTAAGTCCAATCTTGTAAGTCCTTAGGTCATATCCAAGCTCTAGAAGTGATTTGGGAGGGTTTTGGGGCAACAAAACCCCATTTATGTGTGTTTACGGTTTGGGGCTGTTCCTTGGCCGTAAACACATGTTCTTGGTCCTATTTCATGATTTAAACACGAATTTGGAAGCTAAAGAAGATACACTATGAGCTAGGATGGATTTCTTACCAAATTGGAGCTTGAAGTGGGTGAATTTGGATCAAAGATTGAGTTTGTAGAGAGAGAGAGAGAGAGAGAGAGTAGTGAGAGAGTGTGAAAAAGTCTCAAATGAGGTTCACTCAACCTTAAATATGGTTTGAGTTTGAGACTCGGTGGAAATCTACCCGATACCGACGTTAAACGGGGCTCTTGGTCGTACCCGATTTAGTTGTTTGTAACCCGACGGGATAAAACTAAAAATTTTCCAAATAATAATTTGGGGCGTTTCATGTGTTACTAATGGGTTTGGAGGTCATAATGAACGTCTCAAATTAAGTAATTTAATTCAAGATGTAATCAGAACAAATCGATAAAGACGGGTTGTATTGACAAAAACGGGTTACATCGATGGAATAAACTTCGGGTTGTCACATTATCCCCCCGTTAGAAGGAATTTTGTCCCAAAATTCAAAATTAAGATATAAATCATGGATTTGGAAAGAGATGTGGATATTTCTATTTCATCGAGTCTTCGCCCTCCCAAGTGAACTCGGGTCCCTGCTTGGCAATCCAGCGAACCTTCACTATCAGGATGCGGTTTTGCTTCGTACGTTTGATCTCTCGATCCATGATTTCGATGGGTTCTTCCACGAAGTTTAGGTAGGCACTTCTTAAGATTCGAGACGTGGAATACAGGATGGATGTTGCTAAGTTCTTGAGGTAGTCGGAGTTTATAGGCTACATGACCGATCCTAGCGAGGATCTCGAAGGGTCCTATGTACCTTGGGTTAAGCTTTCCAAAGCGTATCATGCCCTTCCAGGGTGAGACCTTCAACAGGACACGGTCTCCAACCTGGAATTCTAGAGGTTTCCGTTGTTTATCGGCGTAACTCTTCTGTCTGTCTCGTGATGCTTTCAGTCGTTTTCGGATTTGGACGATCTTTTCGGTTGTTTCGCAAATGATTTCAAGACCAGTGAGAGCACTGTCGGGGACTCGACTCTTGGCTAGCTGTGTATCGCCTACCTCGGCCCAGCACAGAGGGGATCTGCACTTTCGATTGTAGAGGGCTTCGAACGGTGCAGCTTTGATGCTGGTGTGGTAGCTGTTGTTATATGAGAACTCGGTCAAGGGTAAATGGGTGTCCCACGACTCTCTGAAATCGATGACACATGCTCTCAGCATGTCTTCTAGGGTCTGGATAGTTCTCTCACTCTGTCCATTTGTCTGAGGATGATAAGTTGTACTCATATCTAGCTTAGTTCCAAGAGCTTTCTAAAGGGACTACCAAAACCTTGAGGTAAACCTGCTATCTCGATCAGAGATAGTAGACACAGGCACACCATGCAGTCAGACTATCTCTTGGATGTAGGTCCATGTAAGTCTTTCCATCTTGAATGATTCTTTGATCGGAATGAAGTGAGCGGATTTTGGAAAATAATCGATAATTACCCAAATGGTATCGTACCCACTCGGAGATTTAGGTAACTTGGTGATGAAATCCATGGTGACCATCTCTCATTTCCATTTAGGTATCTCGGGCTGCTGGAGCAGACCCGAGGGCTTCTGATACTCGACTTTTACCTTGGCACAAGTCAGAAACTTGCCCACGAAGGTAGCGATCTCGGCTTTCATGTTTGGCCACCAGTATTGTTTCTTGAGGTCCAGGTACATCTTGTCCGAACCCGGGTGAACAGAGTATTTGGTCTTGTGAGCTTTGTTCATGACAACCTCCCTGAATCCTCTGAACTTTGGGGTCCAGATCCGATTCATGAAACAATAGACTCCATCACCTCTGATCTCAAGATTCTTATCCATTCATCTCAAGGCTTCGTTCGACATGTTCTCTGGTTTGAGGGCTTCTAACTGGGCTTCTCGGATTTGCATGGATAAGTGGGAATGGATAGTCATCGTCAATGTCTTTGCCTTGTGGCTTGAACTCTCCTTTCGGATAAGGGCATCTGCTACCACATTGGCCTTGCCGGGATGGTAGCGGATTTCACACTCGTAATCACTGAGCAGCTCTACCCATCGCTGTTGCCTCATGTTTAATTCTTTCTAATTGAAGATGTGTTGTAGGCTTTTATGGTCAGTGAAGATCGTGCACTTAGTTCCATAGAAATAATGTCTCCAAATCTTCAGTGCGAAGACCACTGCTCCTAACTCCAAGTCATGAGTCGTGTAGTTGACTTCGTGTGCCTTCAGCTGTCTCGAGACATAAGCGTTAACTTTTCCTCTCTGCATAAGCACACAGCCTAAACCCTGATTGGACGCATCGCAGTAGAAAACGAAGTCCTCCGTCCCTTCGGGCAGGGACAGGATAGGTGCGCTGCACAAGGCTTGCTTTAATGTTTGGAATGCAGTTTCTTGATTTTCACTCCAACAAAAGGGTACACCTTTCTATGTCAGAGTAGTTAAGGGTTTTGCGATTCTGGAAAAATTCTGGATGAATCTCCGATAATAGCCGGCAAGACCCAAGAATTGACGGATTTCTGTGGGTATCTTCGGTGCCGACCAATTCTCTATCGCTTTGATCTTATACGGGTCCACGTGTATACCATCCTCGCTTACCACGTGACCAAGGAAAGCTACTTTCTGAATCCAGAATTCGAATTTGGAGAATTTCGCGTACAGCTTCTTTGTTCTAAGGGTTTCCAACACTAACCTCAAGTGTTGTTTGTGATCTTCCTCGCTTCTGGAGTAGACAAGTATGTCGTCAATGAACACGATGACGAACTTGTCTAGAAAGGGGCAACACACCTGGTTCATCAGGTCCATGAACACAACCGGTGCATTGGTTAGACCGAAGGGCATCACTACGAACTCGTAGTGACCATACCGAGTCCTGAATGCTGTCTTGGAAACATCATTCTCGTGGACTCGAAGCGGATGATACCTTGATATGAGTTCTATCTTCGAAAAGTAACTGGCTCCTTGAAGTTGATCGAAGAGGTCATCTATTCGAGGAAGAGGATACCAGTTTTTGACGGCCAACTTATTCAGCTCACGGTAGTCGATGCACATCCGGAAGGATCCATCTTTCTTCTTTACAAACAATACCGGGGCTCCCCAGGGTGAGGAACTCGGTCTGATGAACCCTTTGCTGAGTAGCTCATTAAGCTGACTGGATAACTCCTGCATTTCTGCTGGCGCTAATCGATATGGAGATTTGGCTACGGGGGTAGCTCCAGGAATTAGGTCGATGCGAAACTCAACTTGACGTTCGGTAGGAATTCCCGGGAGCTCTTCAGGAAAGACATCAGGAAAGTTACTGACTTCGGGGATGCTCTCGAGGTCTTTAACTTCCTGTTTCTCATTGATTACATGGGCTAGGAATGCATGGCACTCCTTTCACAGAAGCTTTTGAGCTTTGATGCAGGAAATGATGCGAAGATTGGAGCTAAGCTTATCGCCATAGATCATGAGAATCTGGTCAGAGGGGAGATGGAGACGGATGGCTTTTTCATAACAAAGGATATCAGCATGATTGGGACTCAACCAATACATGCCAATGATAACATCAAAGCTCTTTATGGAAACTAGCATTAGGTCAATGGGAAAAGAATGATCGTTCAGAGTAAGGGTACAACCTATGAATATATTGCTAGCACTTTCTTTCTCACCGTTAGCCATCTCGACGGTAAATATTTCGGTTAATGGTTGGGAATTATGTTTAAGAAGGCTTTTGAATGAATGGCTAACAAAACTACGTTCAGCACCAGAATCGAAAAGGATGCTAGCATAAGAGTTGTCGAGAAGGAACGTACCCGAGACAACGGTGGGATCGATGACTGCCTGCTCTCATCCCAAAGCTAGGACTCTCCCAGTGTTGCCAGCTATTTCCGCCTTGGGGCAGTTCCTCTTAAAATGCCCGACTTCACCACATCCGTAGCAGGCCTGACTGACACCCACTCCGGAAGATAGATTTTTTGATTGGGTTGGTGTCTTGCAGTTTTTCGCAGTGTGGCCCTTTTTGCCACATTTTTTGCAATGCACTTCCCGACATGGGCTGGAAGTGAGGTGATGATAGTTGCACCTGTTACACATGGGGAGGGTAGCAGCATACCTACTGGTAGGTGTTTGGACTGTGGATCCGACAGAAGAAACAACAGCAGGGGCAGTAGCAGCGCGGACTACCACCGCGTGCTGCTTCTTCGAGGACTCCTGAGAAGGATGACTCTTTTTCTTCTTCTTCCAGAATTTCCTTTTCTCACCACTCCTCTTTTTCGGCTCAGGAGTGGTGGCTGCTTCCTCAAGGTCATCACTATGGTCGATCAAAGTTTGCGCTAGGCATTTGGCGCTGTCATATGTGTCTGGCTTCGCAGCTAAAACGTTTCCTTTGGTTGGCTGGGTCAACCCCCAGATGAACCTCTCAATCTTTTTACTCTCCGGGGTAACATTCCCGGACAGAGTAGCGCCAAGTCATCAAATCTTGAAGTGTAAGAGGCGATATCGGAACCCTTCATCTTCAGGTTCTAGAGTTCTTGCTCTAGTTTCTACATTTCGCCCCGAGGGCAGTACTCTGCAAGCAGAAGCTCCTTCATGACTTACCAACCCATAGCATTGGCTACAGGTAGGGTTAGGGATTTGACTCGGCCGTTCCACAAAGTCAGGGCTTTATCGGTGAAGGTGCAGGCGGCGAACTTCACCTTATCAGATTCGAAGCAGGCACAGATTTCGAAAATAGATTCGATTTTCTCGAACCACCGGGTTAGCGTAATGACACCTCCAGTGCCATTGAAAGATGTGGGTTTTGCGTTCATAAAGTCTTTATAGGAACACTCCTTCCGGTGTCCTTCGCTACCTTCCTGGTTTTGGGATTGGGTACCACCTCCTGAACCACCGGAGCCACCGGGGTTCGCTTGAGACATGGCGGCTGCCACTATGGCAGTAACAGCGGCCTGGAACATCACAGGATCAAATTGAGGAGGAGGTGGTGGTTGTAACGACCATAAAAATTTCAACCAATTTAAACTTTTCAAAAACAACCTAGTTTCATAAAGTTCTTACAAAAAGGTTTTCAGTACAATTATTATCAGAGTCTTCCCAGAACCACATCATAAAACATAATCATGAGGAACGGTACGATCACGCCTTTGCCTTGCCACGGTCTCCTGAAGAACCTGAAAATATTAAACCACAACTGTAATCCCGAAAGCTTAGTGAGATACCCCCAAAATACCAACCACATATACCATACACGCACAGCATGCCATATCATAACAGAACACAGAACAATCATGCACTTCGGGTCTACTGTGTGACTGGTCCGCCGTACCGGGCCTTCAATCCACCTGGTCCACCCTCCGAGTCTATCCATATACATTGAGTCTACTATGTGATTGGTCCGCCTACACCGGGCCTTCAATCCACTTGGTCCACTCTCTGAGTCTACAGTATGACAGGTCCGCCCGCACTGGGCCTTCAGTTAGCCTGGTCCACTCTCCGAGCCTCGGTACGTCTGGTCCGCACTCTTGGGGCCTACAGCCTATCCGGACCGCTTGTTGGGCCTTTGGGATAACCGGCCCGCCCTGGGTATGTTGGCCTACAGCACAAAGCAGGACCCGCCTCAACCCAACCCCAATCAACAACCATGTGCACATAAACATATAATCATATAACAACAAATCAACCAATCTAGCATATCACATACGCAGCACATCCCTACCAGGATTCCGACCTAACCGGTCACTAGCATAGCATCATCCTATAAACCAGGATACCGACCCTAACCAGGTCTCTAACATATACCATCCTAACTACCAGGATGCAAACATAACAAAGCAATAACATAACAAACAACTACCCAGATTTCCATCTGATCAAGGGACGACCTTGGTGCCGTAGACCCTGTCGATATAGTGAGGATAACTCACCTCGCAACTGCCGAAACTCTAAACTGAAGAAGCAGATTCCTGAACCACCGCCTCACCAAAAATCCCGAACTATCCGAAGCAGCAAAAAAATCATTAGTCCAAGTACAATATCCTTCCAAGGGTAAATTGACCAATATACCCTTGACTCAATCTGGTCCAAGACTAAGGCCCAACACTATAATATGAAGGGCCCAACACTAGGTAAGCTTCTCAAGCCCACTAGTGACCCACCAATGGCCCAATTTGCTACTTTGGGCCCAATCTCTTAATGAGCCTCAACCTAAGCCCACCATATAATCCTTGGTCCATAAAATATGATTTCTGATTGCCCACTAAGGCCCAAATACCCAAATATGCCCCAAACCACGGCCCAAAAACTCATGATCCATGCAGACAGAGTACGTGGGGCGTACCTCCCATGTACGCTAAGTGTATAGGCAGAATGGTGAGTACGCTGGGCGTACATTACTTTACGCGGGGCGTAAACCCGTTGAACTCAAAGTCCTCACAAGTCCTTAATGGCTTAAGCTCTTAAGCCCAAACTTCAGATCCATCGACCAAACATGCCTAGGATCCAAAAAGTCCCAAACTTAATCACTTGGGACGTCCATAAAGCTCTTAACTCAAGGTCTTAGTCCATTAAGGCCCATCTATATCACATATGAGACAACCAAAGCCCTTGGGACCTCATTTTTCTTACTCAAGACCTCTCCTAAGGTCTAAAAGGACAGCTAATCTCAACCAACTCGAATCATGCATCAAGATGAGGCTTTTGGGACAAGAAAGATGTCAAAACTTCATAACACCAAGATCCACACAAAATAAATGTCAAGCAAGAGACTTTATACCTCAAAAGGGCTCCAGAAGATGATGTTATTCCAGATCTAAAAGCTCCAACTTCCCAAGTCCTTCTTTGACAACTTCATCCTTTCCTCTTCCAAGCTTAAACCTCCAAAATGAGCTTCCCAAGGTCAAGATCTCACAAAAGTAAGGGTTAGGCGTTCTAGGGTTTCTCTGAGGTTGGGGAGACTGATAATGAGGCTAGGGTTTGAGCCATTATGTTCCTTATAGAGTGGCTCACCCTCAAATTAGGGTTTAAAGACTCTGGACGTACGCTAGGCGTACATCCAGTATTTTGGGCTTACGTCCCCACAGACCCGCGTTCATTTACACAATTACGCTGGGCATAACCCAGCCTACGTTGGGCGTACCCAACATGTCCCATTCTCATACTTGGCCTTCCTTATCAACTTTTCCCATTAAGGGCTATAATTGACAATATCTTCGAAATGCCATAACTCCTCTATTCTAAGCCCGTTCCCGATGAACTTTATATCCACCCGAAGGTGGCGAGAAGCCCTATGCTTCTATCAACATACACCGGTCCGAAACCTTCACGGATAAAACCCATTGCCCATAAAAGACCGAAACACCCTAACTCTTGATCTCGGGAACCCATGAATAAATATTTTAAGAACGGTGCGTTACAATTCTCCCCCACTTAAGTTAGGCTTCACCCTCGAAGCCTATTGCGTACTCCGATTCCCAGACAACTCAGGTTCTTACAACCCTACTACTGCATCTTCTCTATCGCAATCTCTAGACTCTTGGCCTCCGACCGAAATCCTTTATACCGTCTTTCAGCATCGGTCCAAACTACTCCCGAGTTTGTTAACCTGCTATCTCACCTTCCTTTGTTCCAAATCTCCACTCTGGAGCCATTAACCTCCTCCTTTTCCAAAGAGACTGAAAATATGTCTGAGCATCTCTCAAAATTGTTGCTACCTCATCGAGCAGCCAACCCGCAGGTGCTTCCGTATATCTGGTACAATCTAGTACCTCCCACAATGACTGAGGCACGACGGTCATCCATTTACTCCACTTCCTCCCCTATCGGAGGACCCTCGCTCCTTCCGGAGCTACATACCTATTCCTTTCCAGGAAATCCACTCAACAACTCTTACGCGCTTGCGCGTGCCACTGAGCTAAATTCCACTCTACACTAGCCATGTAGAGCAACTGCTATTCTCGAACTTCACCTATTCTGATTCTGCCCGCAAGGACTCTCGGGTCCATGCACTGCCTTCCACTAACATGATCAATACTTGGGGCCAGACCATATCAATTACCATATCCTGGCGACATATTCCCTCATTCTCCTCATACAGATCTATCAACACATACAGAGTCTTCAGCATAACTGGACCGCCTTACCAGGCCTTCAGCCAATTTGGACCACTCTCAGAACCTTCAGCAGGTCTGGACCGCCCTCCAGGGCCTTCAGCCTGTCTGGTCCATCTTCCGAGCCTTCGGCCTGACTGGTATGCCCACCGGCCTTCAGTCTACCCGGTCCGCTCAACTAGCATCCAACATCCCGAATTATCCCTCCAGGAAAAACTCTCCCATGCATACTATTCTAACCCTCTAGGGGCTCCGAACTCTGACTCCATCCTACATAATCAAACCCGGCCTGATCCCAGGCCTTCCACAATCAATCACCCTTTCTCCGAAATCCTTGGTCTGTATCCCACCCCGATTGCCTGTCACTTGCTCATACCAGCCTACGCTCTTGGCTGACCGAACCGCTGCTGAATCCCCAACAGCTAATTGACTACTCATGCTTATCGATCTTCCGGAGAATTTTCAATTCTCCCCCACTTAGATCACTCACTACCAACCATCGGTCGCCATCACTGACTTCCCTTAACAACCCTACATAACACAATCCCTTACACGCGAACTGATTCCCACTAGGACGAGCAACCTTCACAAAATTACATTACAACACAGATCATCTCGAACATCGAAAGAAACCCGACATTCAACAAACCGCTCCTCAGACTGAAGATGTTACCAGACAACAAGACCATACAACCAAAATCTGACCGATTTCAACCCCTAAGTACCGATTCCTCAATAATACAATAAACCCGAAAAATCGAATGAATGCAATACCATGAATTACGCGATCAAGACAAGCAGATATAATACTTCATAACAACCATAAGATAACAAGAAGGATACATACCCGCATCTGAATCCGGCTCTACCCTGACCTCCTCTGCTATAAGCTGAAAAGCACGACCCTAAGCCCTCAGGGGATCTTCTCCACCCTGACCTCCACCCGTAATCCTCAAGGTGGCCGGTGCTGGAGCCTGCACCGGTCCTGCAACAAGCTACAGACAGTTGGCCCTCAAGTGACCAACCTGATGGCAATGATAAAAATCCTCCTATCCTGAACTGGGGCTGGCTGACGACAATCCCTCGCATAATGCCCCTCTCTCCCGCACTTACGGCACGCACCACCAGACCTACAAACTCCGGTGTGACCCTTCCCGCACTTCCCACAAGTGCGGCTGCCCAGATCTCCCAACCTAGAATCAATGGTCTTGGACCGTTTCGGTGCTGGCTGCGACTGCACCGGGGCCTGCCTCTGTTCTCTCAACTGCAACTCAATCTCCAACTCACGCCGCCTGGCGGCCTCCTGCAACTCCAACAAGGTCTTGAACCTCTGCGTAGACACAAACTGCCTGCTATCCCTCTTGAGCATACTTAGATATCGGGACATCTGAGCCTACTCCGAAGCAAACTCCGGGCAAAACATCGCCCTGTCAGTGAACATCCTGGTGATCTCCGTCACCGACTCCGAATCCTGCTTTAATTCCAGGAACTCCTGAGCGAGCCTCTCCCTCTCAACCCGTGGAACATAACGGGTACTGAA
Organism: Lactuca sativa; assembly: GCF_002870075.4. NCBI lineage: Eukaryota > Viridiplantae > Streptophyta > Magnoliopsida > Asterales > Asteraceae > Lactuca > Lactuca sativa. The sequence goes on from NC_056626.2 coordinate 395,582,904, forward strand.
CATTTCCCGGAACTGATCCCACGAAACCGCAGCCCTCTGCGTATCCGAATATGACCCCGTAGTCAACCTCCACCAATCCTTCGCACCGAGCCTCAACAGGTTCAGAGCACACCTCACCCTCTGGTTGGCAGGGCATGAACATGTGAAGAAACATCCCTCCACATCTGACAACCATCGCATAGCAACAATCGGATCCTGAACCCCATCGAAGGTAAGGGGCTTCGTATTATCGGAGTCCCGATACTGAAAACCTCGACCGGGTCCTCCCCCTACCGCTGCTACAGCTGTTGTAGCTGCCGTGGCAGCCGTCTCTGTAAGAGCTGCATAGCGATCATCAAAATACTCGACCATGGCGGTCTTGATCTACCCAAATAGTTCCGGCAACTCGGCCCGAAACATCGCAGCAACCTCATCGTGCAGGATATCACGAATCCTAGCATCCAACTCGTCCGTGCTCATCTGACCAATAATCTCGGTCGGTACTGACCCACCCTGACCGCCCTCTCCTACTCCAGATCCCGATCCGTATCTGCTCCGAGCATGCCTCGTAACCACCATACTGAAAAACATCGCAAGATCTCAGATACTTCCCACTAACACGGGAACCAACCCCCAACCCAACCCTAGAGGTTGTGGTTTCTTTTGATACGTGTATGGGTCCTGTGCTTTCAGTAGTACGAGATCATACTACCTTCCACACCTACCCATATTTATATCAAGTATCACCACAACACCCTAGTGAAGAACATACATAACAAGCACTCAACCCTCACTCCTAGAGGAGCACTGGAAATCTCCCACGGAGGAACCCTAGGCTAGCAAACATCATAAATCAGGCAACATTATCATGAAATCCTGAAGATCCCTAGCCTAGTACTAGCATGCTTTTCTATCATAGCTCAAAAACAAATATCATGTATGGTATTTTGGGGTTACTTACTGGCTCCGGCTGATCGTACCTCCGCATCCTCTTTTACTCTTTTTGAAAACCAATTTAAAATATCTTTTGAAAACTCTCCTTGGTTTGAGACTGGATTCACACGAATGTTCCTCCTATTCACTCAAACCAAGGCTCTGATACCAACTTGTAACGACCATAAAAATTTCAACCAATTTAAACTTTTCAAAAACAACCTAGTTTCATAAAGTTCTTACAAAAAGGTTTTCAGTACAATTATTATCAGAGTCTTCCCAGAACCACATCATAAAACATAATCATGAGGAGTGGTACGATCACGCCTTTGCCTTGCCACGGTCTCCTGAAGAACCTGAAAACATTAAACCACAACTGTAAGCCCGAAAGCTTAGTGAGATACCCCCAAAATACCAGCCACATATACCATACACGCACAACATGCCATATTATAACAGAACACAGAACAGCCATGCACTTCGGGTCTACTGTGTGACTGGTCGTCGTACCGGTCCTTCAGTCAACCTGGTCCACCCTCCAAGTCTAGCCATATACATCGAGTCTATAGTGTGATTGGTCCACCCGTACCGGGCCTTCAATCCACCTAGTCCACTCTCTGAGTCTACAGTATGACTGGTTCGCCCGCACTGGGCCTTCAGTCAGCCTGGTCCACTCTCCAAGCCTCGGTACGTCTGGTCCGCCCTCTTGGGGCCTACAGCCTATCCGGACCGCTCGCTGGGCCTTCGGGATAGCCGGCCCGCCCTGGGTATGTTGGCCTACAACACAAAGTAGGACCCGCCTCAACCCAACCCCAATCAACAACCATGTGCACATAAACATATAATCATATAACAACAAATCAACCAATCTAGCATATCACATACGCAGCACATCCCTACCAGGATTCCGACCTAACCGGTCACTAGCATAACATCATCCTATAAACCAGGATACCGACCCTAACCAGGTCTCTAACACATACCATCCTAACTACCAGGATGCAAACATAACAAAGCAATAACATAACAAACAACTACCCGGATTTCCATCCGATCAAGGGCCGGCCTTGGTGTCGTAGACCCTGTCGATATAGTGAGGATAAATCACCTCGCAATTGCCGAAATTCTTAATTGGAGAAGCAGATTCCCGAACTACTGCCTCACCAAAAATCCCGAACTATCCGAAGCAGCAAAACAATCATTAGTCCAAGCACAATATCCTTCCAAGGGTAAATTGACCAATTCACCCTTGACTCAATCTGGTCCAAGAAGAAGGTCCAACACTAGAATATGAAGGGCCCACCACTAGGTAAGCTTCTCATGCCCACTAGTGACCCACCAATGGCCCAATTTGCTACATTGGACCCAATCTCTTAATGGGCCTCAACCTAAACCCACCATATAATCCTTGGTCCATAAAATATGATTTCTGATGGCTCACTAAGGCCCAAATACCCAAACATGCCCCAAACCACGACCCAAAAACTCATGATCCATGCAGACAGAGTACGCGGGGGCGTACCTCCCATGTACACTAAGCGTACAGGCAGAATGGTGAGTACGCTGGGCGTACATCACTTTACGCGGGGCGTAAACCTGTTGAACTCAAAGTCCTCATAAGTCCTTAATGGCTTAAGCTCTTAAGCCCACACTTCAGATCCATCGACCAAACATGCCTGGGATCCAAAAAGTCTCAAACTTTATCACTTGGGACGTCCATAAAGCTCTTAACTCAAGGTCTTAATCCATTAAGTCCCATCTATATCACATATGAGACAACCAAAGCCCTTGGACCTCATTTTTCTTATTCAAGACCTCTCCTAAGGTCTAAAAGGACAGCTAATCTCAACCAACTCGAGTCATGCATCAAGATGAGGCTTTTGGGACAAGAAATATGTCAAAACTTCATAACACCAAGATCCACACAAAATAAATGTCAAGCAAGAGACTTTATACCTCAAAAGGGCTCCAGAAGATGATGTTATTCTAGATCTAAAAGCTCCAACTTCCCAAGTCCTTCTTTGTCAACTTCCTCTTTTCCTCTTCCAAGCTTAAAACTCCAAAATGAGCTTCCCAAGGTCAAGATCTCACAAAAGGAAGGGTGAGGCATTCTAGGGTTTCTCTGAGGTTGGGGAGACTAATAATGAGGCTAGGGTTTGAGCCATTATGTTCCTTATATAGTGGCTCACCCTCAAATTAGGGTTTAAAGACTCTAGACGTACGCTGGGCGTACATCCAGTACACCGGGCATACGCCCCCACATACCCGCGTTCATTTACCCAATTACGCTGGGCGTAACCCAACCTATGTCCAATCTCATACTTGGCCTTTCTTATCAACTTTTCCCATTAAGGGCTATAATTGACAATATCTTCGAAATGCCATAACTCCTCTATTCTAAGCCCGTTCCCGATGAACTTTATATCCACGCGAAGGTGGCGAGAAGCCCTATGTTTCTATCAACATACACCGGTCCGAAACCTTCTCGAATAAAACCCATTGCCCATAAAAGACCAAAACGCCCTTACTCTTGATCTTGGGAACCCATGAATAGATATTTTAAGAACGGGGCGTTATAGTGGTGGAGGAGGATTGTTGTTCTTTGAGCTGGGTCTTTTTCTTGGAGGCATCTTGGTCTATAATTAGCCAGGAAAGAGAGGATCATAAGTCCTCTGAATTGAATCAAGATATATGGAACAAGAGATATCTCATTATGAAAGGTATAATTATCTACTAAGCGATAAAATAGGAAGGAGTTATCAAAGCAGATAAACTATCGCTAAGGAAGGAATGAGTAGCAACACTCAGAACGAACTTCTACAACGTATTCGGCTATGGCTAAAATACTCCCATAGTATTTTATGTTTCGCTGCGATGATGACTCATTGTTTGGATATTAAGTAAGTTTTAGGCATGATGCACACCACAGTCACTCCTAAGCACATGTTGGCTGTGTCTCGAATGAATATAGTTGATCAGGCTATATTGACCCTAGACACGACTACATAACTGCCCAGGTTTAACCGCAGCGTACAACACCCATTTACTTATGGATTGTTCTACTCGAGGTTACAAATTCCGGTGGTTAGGTATACTTGTATACTTTTGAAAAATACTTATATTCATAAGATGAAAAACATCTTGAAGATCGACTAGATCTATAAAACAGGTAAAGAAATAAACAAGTAAACAGCAAGAACACAATAATGGATTGAAGATGTCGAATGATTAATAAACAATCCTCAGAAGAGCTCGATAAAGAACTTCTGCTGTAGAGGATTAGGGTTTACAAGAACGATGAAAGAAATCTGTAATGCTATCGTAATGCTATCGATCGATCTATCAAAACGTCAACCTAATATACATGCAAGCACATTATTATATACTAACCCTATCAGCTCAAGGTTGGACAGGCCCAAACCGGAGTACAAAACTTGGACTATAAACCGAGCCCAATGACGCAATACAAATAAAGCTACGCTACCCAACAATCTCCCCCTTTGCGTCAATTGGAGCGAGATCACTTTGTCTTCTTACTTGGGCCAGCAGCAGGAGCCTTCTTCTTTACAGTATCAAACAGACGCGAGATAAGGGCGAGTATTGTCTGTCTGAATCGGATGTACCACTGAATCATGTCGTCAAAGTATTTGATATCATCCGCTGTATTTTCTTTACACCTGTGGATGATCCCCAACACATGCTCAAGACAAGCAGTGGTATAAAGATGTTTATCCGCTAAGGCAAAGAGACATTTCTGTCCTTCAGCCCTAGTGAACATGACCGAGTTTCGCCTTGGGTCAATCTTTCCCATCTTCATCTGGTTTAGATCACTGGCCGAGCCAACAGGAGAGATCTTCGGTTTCTTCTTGAAGACATTTGCAATCTCCTGATCCATCAAGGCGACCTCCATGATATAGCACACCAACATCCTTTTGAGATGGTCAATGATCGGACCATATTCAGCCTCATTAGTCAAGACGATGTTGTGCAAAACGATCCAGTCATGGGGGTTGAGGTTCGGTAGATCTGCTAAAGATATGGCATGTTCGGTTTTAGCAGACCCTCTGAGTACTTTGAACTGAACGTTGATAAATCTCCCTACAGTGTATGGCTTCAGAACCCGAACGTTGATTATCTTCTGAGCGCTCCAGGTTTGGTACTGGGGTTGAGCAGCCTTCAGATAGAACTCGATCAATTCCCGATCAACCTCCGGATGAGGATGAGGAATCTCAGCAACGTTGGCGAAGGCATGAAAGATGAACGCTTTTCGGGTTAAGGGCATGTCGAACTGAGAGTCGACGGAGTTGTAGCAGTCAAAGGAGATTACCGGTTCGAGCCATAAGATACTCGGAGTATCGACTGCCTCCTTAATCATCCTCTCGAGAGTCCAAGCAGGGAAAAGAGTCTTCCTGCTCTCGAGTAGGTCGTGGGCTTCTTTCTGTTTGCGTTCTGCTTCTTCAGCTTCTCGCGCCACATGAATGTTATCATCTTCAGTATTGCGACGACTTTTGCGTTTCAGCAAGTCGGCAATAGTTTCTTGATCATCTTCCTCTTCATCCTCTGCAATGTTCTTGCCTTTTTCCTTCACACCCGAACCAGAGGCTTGGCCTGTAGGAGGAGGTTCGGTTGTGTGAGCAGCTTTTGAGGAATGAGGAGGTTGCGATCCGGACTCCTTTTCTCCCCCTTGTTTCGGAGTGGACACGAAACTAGGTAGCCCTTCAATTTTACTTAGCAGGTCCAGGGCAGGAGCAAGTTTCTCTGCAAGGGTTCGCCTCACAGAATGGTTCAGTATCGGATCGTGCGCTTCCAGGATGTTGGATATAGCTGAGTGTACATCCGAAACACACGTCTTGATTACCTCCCGTTCAGATCGAAGAGCGTCAATTTGTTGCTGAGAGTTGGAAAGCTGAGCACTCTTGACCTTTAGGGCAGTGGTCTTCCTTACTAGAGCGTCCATCAACGAGTTGTCATAGGCTAGATCCTCTTGGAGTTTAGAGAGGCGCTCGTCGATAGAGGTCCGAAGGGAAGAGTTGTCGTCTGTTAAAGTTTGACGAAGGGTGGCGAAGGCCTTCAAATCTATGGAGACGAACGTGGCCAACTGTTGAACAATTGGTTCCAACGTTGTCTTGGTAGCAGCAGCACTCTCCTGTAAAGATTGTAACAAGGTAGAGGCGTCAGAGAATAGTTTATCGACTTTTTCGGTCGTAGCCTCACAAGCTTTCGCCGAGGCATCTATGGCGGCAGTGGCAGAAGCGACCGAATCTTGTTGAGCCCTGGAGAAGGCATCAACAATCTTCTGAAGAGCAGCTTCAGAGAGAGATGATTGAGAATTGGAGGATGAAGCAATAAGCAAGTCAACCTTCTCATGCAGCTCCTTAAGGTGCTTCTTTGTTACTGGAGCCTCCTCATCATCGTCGCTTTGCACCTGAAATGGACTGTAGTAGACCGAATCAAATGTCATGTTCTCCCCACCAAGGAAAGGGTTATCTCCATCAGAGGCATGACCAGGAGATGGTGGTGGTGGTGAAGCTGGGGGTGTTGTGGTATGAGTAGGTTCAGGTTGAGTGTGAGTGGGGGTAGGTTCAGGTGGTTGTTAGGTGTGGGTAGGTTCGGGTGGTTGTTGAGTTTCGGTTGTGTGTATGGTTTCGGTTGCTGGAGGTGGTTCGGTTGCATCGGTATGAACCCCCGTATCAGATACGTTGGTTGTAACCTTTGCATTAGATGTTGTTGTGGCATCGGTGAAAATGGGTGGTGGTATAGTGAAGGAGGTTTTAAGAATGTTGGTAGAGGGGTTTATGGTGGGAATGGAAGTAGGAATTGTTTGAGTGGGAGAGGGAATTGGTGAGTTATGGATTTCCATGTCAGGGGTAGGTGATCGGGGTGGGGTGTTGCCTCTTGGAGGGGTGTCGCCTCTTTGAGAGCCGTCCGAATCCGAACTCTCACCCTCCGACTCACTTGAAGAGGAAGCGATAATGAACCTTCGCTTTGGTTGAGTCTTTCGCCTCTTCTGCTGCGGGGACTGAGCAGCTTTCGTTGATTTCCTCTTCCTAGGAGAAGGGCCTTTAGCCCCTTTGGCCACCTGTTTGCCTTTATCTGCCTTTTTGCCTCTCGAAACAGGCTTATCGGCATCATGAATGGACTTGATCATCTCCGGCGTGAGATCCCTCGGACCAGACTTCTTGAACTCCTTGTAAGTCCGGATGATCCTGTTGTCAGCTGGGACATCAACGTACATGGTCTCCGGAATGGAACCATTGAAAGGAAATTTCGATGCATCTGAGACGATAATCTTCGTGGTATGGAATGTACCGATCGAAGACATCGATGCGCCGGCAACAGTGGGGACATCGTGCTTATCCATCGCCCACTTAGTAATGAGGGTCCAAAACCTTCCATACGACACCTCAGAATGTCGTGAAGAAGAAAATAAACTCTGGATGAGTTGTTGCCAGAGAACCAACCCATAGTCGACGTTGACGCCGTTGTAAACTCCGTACATAATGGACAGGAATAGTCGACTGGAGCCATCGGAACCTGAGCTCCTTTCTGAGAGACCCTTGAAAAGCACAGTGAACATACCGTTCCACTGTGGCGGCAAACACGACTTTTTGAACTTTGCGACGGAGGAGAGCGCCTCCGTGTACCCCATATTGTAGAACATGTTGTAGAGGTGCCCTATCGGAATCGTCTTCGGATTAACCCTTGAAGGGTCAGCTGCAAACCCTAGCAATGAACCAAATCGTTGCTTGGAACTAGAGGCTTTGTGATCAGAAACCTTGAAGAAGATCCTATCGACCGCTTTATCATAATGTGCAGTCACATAAATCTGTGATAAGAGCTCCATGGGCACTGATTCCACCCTAGAAAGTGCATGAGCTATGGGCGAATATTTCAGACACTCGATGATTGGGAACATGTAGGAGTCGTATGCCTGAGGGGTTAAATCGATTACCAAACACTGTTGAGGGTGAATGGGAAGGATGTGAGAGGTAGCATGAACGGAGGATGAATCTGCCATTGTTGAAGTTGGGAAGAAGATGATGAACAGTAAGGGTTTCAGGGAATTTTTGCTCTCTTGGGAATTTTGATGCAGTAAAGAGGTAAATGGGAGAGGATGTCGCCCTCATGAGAGAGAGTGTCAGATTCCTTGGAACACGCCTCCCATCAAGCGTCGTTTCTGATAAACCGTTTCAAATCCACACGCGCTTTTCTGTGCTTTTTAGAGAGGAACCGTTTCAAATTCGTACACGCGTCTGCGACGTCATTTGGAGATTGGACGTTTCAAATTCGCATGCGTTCCCTTTTTAGCACCGTTTGAAATCAAATTAATTAGACTCCCACCTGAGTCAGCAACCCTTCATCTTATCCCTATAACGACATCTTTTGAATAATACTCCCACGTGGATTATTTTTGACCACATCTTTATAATTAACCACCGATCCAAGGAAAAAGCCTGTAATTATTAGTACCAGAATTTTGGAAAATCAAAGATTTTCGTGCTAAGAGTGTAAAAAGAAAAGAAATAAAGCAAATCTTTTTAGGAATAAATGTGATGTAAATAAAGACACGAAACAAATGATCCCGGGCATGAATCTCTTCCTTCAAAGTCAAGAGAGACCTTAACGTGTTAGTGTGGTTTCCCGTTGAATGACGATCAAACACTTATTAATAAGTGTTGAAAGGCTTCTTTTAATTAGGCTCCTTAGGGTGGCTTTAGCTTTGATTCAACAGTCCTAATCTTGAAATAAGATAGAAAGTGAACAAAGTACTTGTGAGACCGGTGTAGTCTGTTGAACAAGTAGGTAGGAATTAATTTTAAAGTGGCTTGGAAAATATAAAATCTCAACAAAAAAATTAAAAACTGGATCCCAAGGGAAGAAATGTTATGGTGTTTAACAATTTCATAGGAATCACACAAAATAAAAATTTGAGATTTCATGAAGATACATCCGTCAATTCTTTGGTGAAAACTTGAGCAAATTAATTGTTCACCGTCAATTCAGATTTGGTATTGAATTTTGGGTTTCACTCAGCTCGTAGTGGCACGAAACTAAGATCATAAACACAGTGTTTGAGTAACCATAAACCTCAGTGGTAATTTCTGAGAGTCTCAAGGGTTACGTTGGTGAAACGAATTTGATGGAGAAATGTAATGGAGATGGTGTAAGAAAGCAAAGTACCTCTGCTGTGAAAAGTAGGACTAAGCCAAAAACTCTTATCTCATGTGAGAAGAGAGTTAGGTAGCTCACGATTAGAATAAGTGTGGTAGCCTAATTGGGAAGACGGGGTTTGTATATACCAAGTCATTAAGGCTATTATTCAGAATCTGATGAGGCTTTGGGCACATACAGCATCATGCTTCTAGGGACACTTAACTAATTCAACAAATATTTGCCCATAAACGAACGAACACACATATAAAAATTAAAGACAAAAAGCAAATTAAGAACAAAATAATTTTGCAGTTTTTGATATTAGAAGAAAATAAATATTTTTGGAATTTTTGATATAGAAAAAAAAATAAGTGATAAAAAAATAAGACTGAGAAAGAAAATAAAAAGATAAAAAAAAAAACTTTGGAAAATTTTGGAACTGAACCCGAGCGTTCGGTTGATTTCGGTTGAGAAAAATTTTGAAAAACCGAACCCGAGCGTTCGGTTGGTTTCGGTTTTGAAAAATTTTGGAAAACCGAACCCGAGCGTTCGGTTGGTTTCGGTTCTGAAAAATTTTGAAAAACCAAACCCGAGCGTTCGGTTGGTTTCGGTTTTGAAAAATTTTGGAAAACCGAACCCGAGCGTTCGGTTGGTTTCGGTTTTGAAAAATTTTGGAAAACCGAACCCGAACCTTCGGTTGATTTCGGTTTTGAAAAATTTTGAAAAACCAAGGAATTTAGACTTGCAAAAAGAAAATACTTTGAACAATAAGAGAAACAACTTTGTACATGAAATTTACAACCAGGAAAACTACCTTTGAAATGATGAGTGAGTGCAGATGATTCAACCGAACCCGAACGTTCGGTTTATTTCGCTTCTGACGTTTGAGTTTGAGAGGTAGTTTGTGGTACTGACTCTGATTCCATCATACCTAGCCCTTGTAGTATTTTGTTGAATGATGCTTCAGGAAGAGCTTTGGTAAAGACATCAGCCAGTTGATCAGTGGTTCTAACAAAGTGTACTTCGACGTTTCCATCTTCCACATGATCTTTGATGAAGTGATACCTCAGTGCTATGTGTTTGGTTTTGGAGTGTTGCACTGGGTTATGACAGATCCTAATTGCACTTTCAGAGTCACAATATAGTGGGATCTTTTTCATATTGAGTCCATAGTCTCGAAGTTGACTCTAGATCCAAATCACTTGAGAGGTGCAGGATGCAGCTGCAATGTATTCAGCTTCAGCAGTAGACAAAGACACGCACGTTTGTTTCTTTGATTGCCAGCTAACCAACTTCCCATCAAGAAATTGGCAGCCTCCTGTTGTACTTTTTCTGTCTAGTCCACATCCTCCAAGGTCTGCATCAGAGTAGGCTTGAACGAAGAAGCCTGAGTTAGAAGGATACCATAGACCTAAAGAGGCAGTTCGCTTGAGATATCGTAGAATGTTCTTCACTGCAAGCATGTGAGGTTCACGTGGATTTGCCTGAAATCTAGCACAGTAACAAACAGAAAACATTATGTCAGGCCTGCTAGCAGTGAGATACATCAGAGAACTGATCATCTGGCGATAAAGTGTAATATCAACAGCCGGTTTGTCCAAGGATGGGGTGAGCTTGGTGCCGAACGCCATTGGAACTTTGACTTTGGAATCTCCCATCATACCAAATTTTGCTAGTAGAGTCTTCGTGTGAGCTTCCTGATTAATAAAGATGCCTTCGGGTCCCTGTCTAATATCTAAACCAAGGAAAAAGTTATAGGACCCATTGAGCTCATTTCAAATTTAGTCTCCATCAGCTTTCTGAATTCAGCTGTTAGGCTAGGATTCGTTGACCCAAAGATGATATCATCGACATAAATTTGAACGATCATAAGGTGGTTACCTTCCTTCTTGCGAAAGAAGGTTGGGTCAACCGAACCTTGTTTGAATTTAGACATCTTTAAGAATTTAGTCAGCGTTTCATACCAGGCTCTCGGAGCTTGTTTCAATCCATACATGGCTTTATCCAAAATATAACAATGATTAGGATACTTTTTGTTCACGAAACCAGGAGGTTGCTCCACATACACAGTTTCTTCGAGTTCTCCATTGAGAAATGCACACTTGACGTCCATTTGGTAGACCTCAAAGTTTTTGTGGGCAGCATAGGCTAGAAATATTCTTATAGATTCCAGCCTAGCTACAGGAGCGAAAGTCTCTTCATAATTAATTCCTTCCTCCTGATAGTATCCTTTCACGACCAGATGAGCTTTGTTTCGAATTACGTTTCCTTCCTTGTCCATTTTGTTCCTAAAGACCCATTTAAGACCAACAAACGAGGCATCTGGAGGAGTTGGAATAAGGCGCCAGACTTTGTTCCTCTCGGATTCGTTTAGTTCATCTTGCATAGCTTGAACCCAATCGGAGTGATCAAGAGCAGTGTTAACTGTCTTCGGTTCAACTTTTGATACGAATGAGTTAAACATGCATAATTCAACTTTGGAAAATAAGGAGGTCTGTTTTGCCTTGAGTTGTGATCTGGTCAGAACCTTTTCAGAGACATCACCAACAACTTGAGAGACAGGATGATCTCTGGTCCATTTGGTGAGAGGAGGGTAGTTTGGATCAAAGGTTGGATCCAATTCAGCATCTATCATTTCTTCTGGTTCGGACTGGATTTCATAGTCGTAAGACATCTCAGCTTGCTCCCCCTCGATAGATGAGCTTTCAGGAATGCTTTGCGAATCTTGAGCTTCAGAGGTTTCTTGTGGTGCTGAGCTTTCGGGCGTTGATGCACCTTCGGATGGTGAGGCACTTTCGGTTGGCAAAGTGCTTTCGGGAGCAGTTTGAGACCTTGGTTCCCCTTCAACATGTGAGATCGGCTGAGTTGACGATGGTTGATCCTCCCCCTCGACTGAAGCATTGTGTGGTGGAGAATCGTCAGAACTTGATCCTCCTTCATTCATTCTTCTTGCAGCATCTTCGACAATTTGCTTCATATGATCTACCTTGTTGTCTACTGCGCCTGCTTCTGAGAGAGTGGCTTTCTCTGGTTCATCAAAGAGCTCCACGAACTTCTCGAATAGATTAGCGATCGAGACTGTGACTTCGCCAGTTTGAGGAAAGATTTCCCCAGCTGAGTCTTCATTGGCCTTTAGCTTTTTAACATAGTTATCATCAAAAGTCACGTAGTAAGTTTCTTCTATTCTCCTCGAACGCTTGTTTAAAACCCTGTATGCTTTAGAAGTGAGAGAATAGCCCAGAAATATCCTTTCGTCGGCTTTGACATCGAACTTGTTGCGGTGTTCTTTAGAGTTAAAGATGAAACACCGTGAACCGAACACATGGAAAAATTTCACATTTGGCTTCCTGTTGTTGATGATCTCATAAGGAGTGAGAGAGAAGCGTTTGTTGAGATATGACCTGTTCTGTGTAAAACAAGCAGCAGAAATAGCATCAGCCCAAAAATAAAGAGGTAAGGAAGCGAAACTTAGCATTGTTCGGCCTGCTTCACACAATGATCGGTTTCGTCTTTCGACAATCCCGTTTTGTTGAGGTGTGTAGGGAGCTGAGAAGTTGTGACTAATTCCTTTTTCTGCCAGGAATTCTTCGAATTCTCTATTTTTGAATTCCAGACCATTGTCGCTCCTGATGTTGCGAACGACCTTCTTCAGCTGTACTTCAATCTGCTTGATGAACACCTTTAGCTTATGAGTCGCTTCAGATTTAAGCTTCAGAAAGAACACCCATGTAAAACGCAAAAAGTCATCAACAATAACAAGAATATACTTGCTACCACCGATGCTTTCGATAGATGATGGACCACATAAATCAATATGAAGTAATTCAAGTGGTTCAACAACTTTAGTGTTTATTATAGATGGATGACTTTGACGACTCTGCTTCCCCATTTCGCATGCAGCACACAAATGATCTCTATCGTACTTGAGCAATGGAAGACCTCGAACATGACCTCCAGTGACAAGTTTGTCGATGTCTTTAAAGTTGAGATGAGAGAGCCTTCGGTGCCACAACCAGCTTTCGTCAGATTGTGCTTTTGATAACAGGCAAATAGCTGGGTTTCCTTTGATGGGTTTGAGGTTTAGAGGAAACATTTCACCTTTACGTTCGGATTTGAGAATACCTCTTTTCGTCTTCTTCTCAATTATTTCAGAACCCTCATCGTCGAATGACACTTTGAGACCGGTACCTCCAACAAGCTGAGATACACAGATGAGGTTGTGTTGTAGTCCTTCCACGTATGCAACCTTCCTTATCGTGAAATCACCGTTTGTAATCATTCCATAGCCTTTTATGGTGTCGAAGGAGTTGTTTCCAAACTTGACGTTTCCACCATTTGAAAGAGACCTGTATTCCCTTAGCTCTTCCTTCCTTCCTGTCATGTGACGCGAGCAGCCACTGTCAATGTACCATTCTTCGTCAAACTGCTCGTCACTGATAACCTGCAAAAATTAAGCAGATTTAGGAACCCAAAGTTTCTTGGGTCCTCGTAAGCCTTTCACAGGTACATGAATAGTAAGAGAGATGTCAACAAGATATGTTCGTTTTATTAGTGTTGTTTCATCTTTCTTTTTGATGGTAAAAACTTTGATTTTATTGGGATTCGATTCTTTTGGTTTAGACTCTGGTTTAGACGCTGAAACCTTCTGTTTCCCTTTTTGTTCAGTTGGTGTTTGAGAATTTTGACAAGGAACAGAATGGGATTTAGGACGAGGTGGAGAAGAGTTAGAAGAGTTTGAATAATTAGAATGAGAGAGCTTAGATTGAGATGACTTCTTGGCTGGAGACTCTAGGTGACCCTTTTGCTTTTGATCATTGGAGGGTTCGACCCTAGAGTTTGGATTTCTTTTGATTTCAGAACCGAACCTTTGCTTTCGGTTGATGTAGTTCTCTGAACCGAACTTCTGCTTTCGGTTGAAGTCATTCTCAGAACCGAACCTTTGCTTTCGGTTGGAATCATTCTCCGAACCGAACCTTTGCTTTCGGTTGATGTTTTTCTCCGAACCGAACTTCTGCTTTCGGTTGTTGTTTCTCTCTTGCGATTCAATAGGATTTTTCTCGGACTTTAAGTTCTTGTCTTGATGTGAGAAATAAGCATTCTGAGATTGCTAAAACTGTTTTCTTTCAAAGAGATTCTTCCTGTATCTCCGATTCCTTTGACGTTTCTGATTTCTCATCTGCTTCGGTTGATGATGGATGTTAGCTTTTGGTTTCGGTTTTTCTTTAGCTGGTTCACTCTGAACTGAGGAAGTTTCACTTGAAGATGTGACTTCTTTTGCTGGAATTCCTTTTTCTTGAGGAATGTCTTTCGTACCGCTAGTGCTTGGCACATCGAAGTTATCAGGTTTATTCAAGGGTTCCGGTACGTATCGGCCTTTGCTTTTCCGTGAGGTCCTTTCAGATAAGCCTACCGTCTCATCAGCATTATCAATAGGAGCAGACCAGAAGAACTCATCACAGCCGTCAACATTGTCTTCGTTTACAATAGCTGTGAGTTCAGCAGTCTGATGTTCGGTTACGCCTGTGACCTTGTACACCTGATTTGGAGTGGTTCTAACCTTTTGATATACAACTGCTTTCTCTGCAAGAATCGGGGACTTTTGTTGGGACATACGAGCGAACTCCACTGAATTTTCTGAAATTAGATTCTTGTGGTTTTCAGGTTCGCTTTTTACAAATTCTGAACAGTCAACCGTGTCCTCTACAGAAATTTCACTCATATTGTCATCCTCATTAAGCTCAGATGCATTTTCAACATCAATTTTATTTTCTGAGCTCAAGTTGGCGTTTAAAGAGTCAAATTTTTGTATGGTTTCGGTTCTCAGTTTCAGTTTATCATTTTCATCCAAAAGGTTTTTAAGCATGTCCTTATGGTCCTTGGATTTAATGAAAGATTCGATTTTGTCCAGTCCATACATGTACGTCGGATTCACATCCCCAGATGAAATAACACTTTCACAATTATACGCTTCAGCATCAATTTCATCCTCCTTAAACTCAAGGAAGGGCAAAATCATGCGATGAATCTTTTGTCCTATTTCACAATCCAAATGAAGCTGAGTAATATTAGTGTAAAGACGTTTAGCAATCAAACAAAAAACATTTCGCTCTTTCAAAAGCTTTAAATTGTCTCTTTGTAAATAAATGTTTTCATCTTTTATTTTGATTAATTCCGACTCCTTCAGTTCGATCCACATGCGCCGTTCCTCACTCTTCGAAGACACCCTGCTTAATTGGTCAGTTAGGTTAGAATTGGTGACTCGAGTTTGAGTAAGACTACTATCTAGATGAGAGATTATTGAATTAACACTTTTTAGTTCTTTTTCATATGAGCATTGTGGGACTTTAAATGAGACAAAAACTGATTGTACCTTCTTGATCAGTTCATCAAGCTCGTTGAACTGCACGCTGAGCGGTTTGGCTGTAAAGCACAAGTTATGTTGCTCCTTCGCGTCATCATTCCCACCATCAGTGTTGTATCCCCTCATCTGAGATACATCGGACACCATCAAACATCTTCCTCCACTGCTTTCTTCTTTAGCCACATAAGCCTTTCCATGAGAAGGCTTCCTCACTTCATCATCTTCTGAGTCGGTTGACCAAACCTCCACGCCACCGAACTCATCATCAGCTACCGAACCCTGCACAATTAGAGCATTCATAGAAGGATTAGCGGTAGATTTCTTCTTCCTAATTTCATCCAACTTTTTCTGCAGCAAAGCTTCTTCATCCTTTTCCTCATCCTTTTCAACCATCTTTTTGAGGACACAATCCTTTGCATAGTGGTTCTTTCCTCCACAATAGTAGTAGCTTACTCCAGAATCACCCTCAGCCTTCGGTTCCTTCTTTGATTCTTCAGCCTTCGGTTCATCTTTAACCTTTTCAGAACTGTAACTCCCCTGCCAATTTCGGTTTTTGTTAGAGGGGAATCTCTTTTTGATGAACCTTTTGGGGTTCGACACCATCATAGCAAAGTCCTCAGAAGTGAGGTCATAGTCCTCCAAGTTGAGGTCTTCCTCATCCATCACAGCTTTACTTTTGGACAGGAGGGCCAACGAACCTAGGCTTGAAACCACACTTTTCTCTTGCAACACGATCTTCTCCTGAGATTTCAAGATGCCCACCAGTTTCGCCAAAGAGTAGGATTTAAATTGCTCGTGCGCTTTAACTGTGGACACAATTGTTCTCCACTCGGATCTGAGACCGTTTAAAAATGTAACCTTCTGCTCAATAAGCTTCCTTTCGATGTCATGTTTGATCATCTTGCTAAGAAGATGATTGAAGCGATCGAACGTTTGGGTTACAGTTTCTTCGGCTCCTTGCTTGAATTCACCAAACTCAGACAAGAGTAAGGTTTGAATGGAGTGTTCAAGATCTTCGTCTGTAGAGTACAATTCACGTAGCCTGTCCCATATCTCTTTTTCCGTCGTACATGAACTCACCAGCCTAAAAGTATCAGATTGAAGAGCGAATCTAATCAATCTTAACGCTTTGATATTGCACTGAAATTTATCTTTTTCGTCTTGCGCAATATCTTTGACATCTTTCAGAAGATCATTATACTCCTTTTGAGTTTTAATAATCCTTGAAGTTGCTGAGTGAGAAAACGGTCCAGAAACAATTGCTTCCCAGATGAGGTATCCATTATCCTCAGATCCTATAACATAATCTTCAAAGTGATGCGCCCAGACTTCATAATCATGGGTGTATAGGATGGGAATCTTCGTTGTTGATCCAATGCTGTTCGAAATATTAATAGGATTGGATTGCGACTCTTCCATAATAAATCAAATAACCTGTTCAAAGATCAGACTTGTAATAAATCAAATTAGGGCAAAACAATAAATATCAAGATACGTCAATAATGAGATGACGGCTCAATAAATATCAGTAATTGCAGAATAACCCTAATCGAAACCTTTTTCACAGAAAAGAAGTGTATCGATTACACAGCCTCCTGCTCTGATACCAATTGATAAGATGAAAAACAACTTGAAGATCGATTAGATCTATAAAACAGGTAAAGAAATAAACAAGTAAATAGCAAGAACACAATAATGGATCGAAGATGTCGAATGATTAATAAACAATCCTCAGAAGAGGTCGATAAAGAACTTCTGCTGTAGAGGATTAGGGTTTACAAGAACGATGAAAGAAATCTGTAATGCTATCGATCGATCTATCAAAACGTCAACCTAATATGCATGCAAGCACATTATTATATACTAACCCTATCAGCTCACGGTTGGACAGGCCCAAACCGGAGTACAAAACTTGGACTATAAACCGAGCCCAATGACGCAATACAAATAAAGCTACGCTACCCAACATATATTTTAGAGTATACTTTTAGTTCAGAGCACTTCAGGCCCTTAGTGTTTATAGTCTTATACGATGTAAGGTTCGGTATACTTAGTTCACTATAAACAAGGGCTCTGATACCGATCTGTCACACCCTGGAACCGATGGCAGAAACGTTCTGGGGTGGAGGACGTCATGTAAAGTATCACAACCAATGTAGATAGTAAGCATAGTAAACACAAAACATTACATTACATAGAATCGTTACATTTGTTTG
Organism: Lactuca sativa; assembly: GCF_002870075.4. Lineage (NCBI taxonomy): Eukaryota > Viridiplantae > Streptophyta > Magnoliopsida > Asterales > Asteraceae > Lactuca > Lactuca sativa. The sequence goes on from NC_056626.2 coordinate 395,600,547, forward strand.
AAAGTAGAAAAGCAAAGTATTACATGTTTTATAGATATAATAGTCTAAACAAAAGTAAAGACGTGACTTCCATATGCTCCGTCTTCTGCAAAAGAACGCGGGATACCTATCTAAGGAGAACCTGAGAATACAAGCGGTTTGAAAAATCAGCATAAAGCTGGTGAGTTCATAAGCGGTTTGTTTTCTGAAAATGAACAAGTTTCCTTTGGTTTTCTGAAAAAGTTGTTATCCAAGAAAATCTCATATTTTCTTATAAGAAAAGTCTAGTTATCTAATGTTACCCAGTTTGGTTAAGAACAGTTTAGTTATCCTAGGAAAAACCTTTATTTTCCTAAAAGTTGATGGTTGGTTATCGATCCGGAATGAAGTGCACAAGTATCTACCCTGCTTAAAGTGTTTGTGAAAAGTTTCTTAAAAGCCTGATTATCCTTGAAAAGTACATTAGTTTTAAAACGTTTATAAAACTAATAAGTAAGTAGAAAAGTTTTCATAATCTAAGTTGCGAGTTCCATAACCATACAATAGACTAGATAAGGCTCGAAACGGGGCCAATATCGTTTTATGACTTTTGTCACCCTTGGACCTTTTGGTCCGACTGTAGCTAGCAGCCAGGTGCGAGGTTGTCAATCCCGTATAGATCTATACACTCAAGTCACGCTCTCCCTCCAGGAGATTCTGGTTACAGGGGCAGTCCTACACTCTCGTATCTAGGGGGAGTGTTACCAAGGACGTGTCTCCAATCTTAAGATTAATGAATTTTAAAAGTTTTCCTTTACTCTCGAATCTAGGGGAAGTATTACCAAGGACATTTAAAAGTAATAATACGGAAAACTTTGTTTATTAGTCCTTCACTCTCATATCTAGGGGAGGGTCATCAAGGACGCGTCTAAAGTTCTAAATTTAATGTCATTAGTCCTTCACTCTCGTATCTAGGGGGAGTGTTATCAAGGACGGGTCTAAAGTTCTAAGCTAATGATTTTAACAATAATGATGTGGAAAATCATTTGTGAAAATAAAATATAACATTTTATAACGGGTTTCACAAACAGTTTGAAAACTAACTCTACATGTTAAATGGTTGGTTTATACGGTTTAAGTGTTAAAAGCATACAGAATATGAAACATTTCAAATGAAATAATAAGTTTGAGTATAAGATTTCCTTTTACTTTTGCTTGTATCCCCCCCCCCTGAAAACATTGAAAAACACGGAAAAAGGTGTAGGGGTATTAACTCACCAGTCGAGGAATGTATCGGTTAAGATGCTAGGTGTCAGTTCAGGGCTTGAGTACACGCGAGGTTCCTATGTAATATGAAGAGATAAATAATTGTATCTAATTAGACCTTGAACTACTAATTAGATAAGAATACACACTCCAAGGCACGAAAACACTTCATTTCAAGTGTTAGGAGTGATCCGGGTAGCATCTAAGGGGGTGTATGGCCTAAATATGGAGTTTGCTCTTCAAGAGTAAACTCCTAATGGAGATTATGGCCATAAGACCATATCCCCATGAGTTTAAGGCCATAAACTCATGGGTGGTGGATTCTTGGTTGCTAAATGGTCTTACAACACTTGTGGAATGATGCTAGGCTTAGTTCTAAGGCATTGGAAGGGGTTTAATCAACATATCGACCATATAAAGGAGTTTACTGCTGTAAACTAGGAGTTTATGTCCGTGAACTCTCACATACTCATTCCTTATGTGCTTAGGTGTCCCTAGGTTGAGTACAAGTGTTTCTAGTCCAAAATACAAGCCATGGAAGGAAGTTAGGGTACCATTTGACCACCTTATAGGAGTTTACAGCTCAGGAACCATTCCTTGGGGGGTTTAGAGCTGTGAACTCCTAAGGAGATGGTTTCTTTCAAGTTTAAGGCCCTTAACACATTGGTGGTTGATCATAGACATTATTCCAAGGCATATGAGGTGTTTAAGGGGCATCTTAACACCTTAAAAGGTGTTTACGGCCTAAGAAAGGGTGTTTATGTTCCAAGCATGTTCTTGGGCCGTAAACTCATGTTTACCCCTCAAATGTTAAGGTTTTGATGTTCTAAGTCCAATCTTGTAAGTCCCTAGGTCATATCCAAGCTCTAGAAGTGATTTGGGAGGGTTTTGGGGCTCCAAAACCCCATTTATGTGTGTTTACGGTTTGGGGCTGTTCCTTGGCCGTAAACACATGTTCTTCGTCCTATTTCATGATTTAAACACGAATTTGGAAGCTAAAGATGATACACTATGAGCTAGGATGGATTTCTTACCAAATTAGAGCTTGAAGTGGGTGAATTTGGATCAAATATTGAGTTTGTAGAGAGAGAGAGAGTAGTGAGAGAGTGTGAAAATGTCTCAAATGAGGTTCACTCAACCTTATATATGGATTGAGTTTGAGATTCTGTGGAAATCTACCCGATAGTGACGTTAAACGGGGCTTTTGGTCGTACCTGATTTAGTTGTTTGTAACTCGACGGGATAAAACTAAAAATTTTCTAAATAATAATTTGGGGCATTTTCATGCGTTACAAATGGGTTTGAACACTCACGAGGTCATAATGAAAGTCTCAAATTAAATAATTTAATTCAAGTAGTAATCGGAACAAATTGATAAAGACGAGTTTTATTAACAAAAACGGGTAACATCGATGGAATAAACTTCGGGTTGTCATAGATACCGTAATCCAAGCTATAAAATATTTGAAGGTAGGTGAATGAGGATTCACCAATTTCAACCAAGATATGCAAAATGTATTATTAGGTTTTAATTGGTTTTGAAACTCCTAGATTCTTTTGTGATTCATTGAACTTTTCAATGGCATGTTTCAATCTCGAGTGTCCCCTTCAGGTTTTGTGACTGGGATGCCGAGGATCACAAAACAAGGTGTGAAGTAACCATGCAAATTACTTGGTACTCTTAAGTGTTTACCCCTCAATCGATGTGTCGGTTAACCACACACACTCCATCGATACTATGATAAACATTAAGTTACCCTTTTCCTACCTTGTTAAATACGAGTTAGTGTGCCGGTTAACCACACACGTTCCACTAACCGACTTAAACGAAGTGCAAAGTGTGATTTCATGGGTTATCACCTTATTCCCATTTTCCTAAGTAACTAAGATTGGGTATTTATGAAAGGTTTAGTTACTTAGTATTTATCATTAATACTTTTAGTGAAGGGAGAATTATAGTCCTTGTCCTACCTGTTCGGCTAACGACCCTCCACTAGTCAAGGAAGCGGTGGGTGAGAGTGGACACCCATTAAGCTACCATTTTATATGCAACAACCTTATACCTCCCTTATAGGCCGGCTTCATGAATGAGGCCTGCTAATGGTAAGACTGACTTCCTCTTATACATACATACATATATATATATATATATATATATATATATATATATATATATATATATATATTATTAACTTATAATATTATAAAGTATAAGGGTTGAATTTTAACTATTAAAATTCTAAGAGCTTAACTTGGAATTAAAGTATTCATAAGAGAAAGCTTTTCAAATTCCAAAACTTGAGGGCAAGTTTTGAAAATATTCAAAACTAATTAATTCCATAACGTATGTGTTTAAAGTAGTTTTAATTAAAAAAGTCTTCAAGTTCCATAACTTGGGGACAAGTTACAGAAGACTTCAAACTATTAAAGAATGTAACTCTTCTTCTTTGTGACTTATGAAACTAATTAAGGTTACACATTTTAATGATTTAATGAAGTGACTCTTGAACCTCCATAACTTGAGGGCAAGTTATGGAGTCATAAAACCATTTAATGAGGACAAGACTCTTCATTTTGTAACCATTGCCAACTTTTATGAGTTTTAAGATACTTTAATGTGACTTTTCATGTAACTTGAGGACGAGTTACAGAAAAACATTTTAGAATAAATTCTTAGATTAAAATGGATCAAAGACACATAATCAATCAACCTTTTCTATTAATCTAAGCAACTTATATGAACAAGATAATTGGAATCAAACTTTTCATGTAATTAGCATAACTCTTAAACTAATATAAAACATGAATATATTGACAATTATCTTTGAAATTGGATTAGTATGAACATTACCACATCAAAAACAAGTTTATAAGTTCAAAAACAGCTTAGGGTAATGTTCCTATTCCATTTTGTTGGATTAATGTCTAAGTCCATAACTATAATTGGTGAGACTTGACCCGACCTGGCATGGTCCATTTGGGTTTCATGGAATCATGCATTTGGATAGATTATAATGAGAGAAATAACACTTAAGGTTGGTTAATATATTATAAGTTCTAATATATTAATAAGATTATTTAATTAGTATTGATCAAGAATTAATCTAGGATTAATTAAGTGATCAAAAGAAGACTAATTAAATATATGGGTTGATTGTGTATATCATCCATACTTATATAGTGGGCTAATGCTCCATGGATTATCTAGTTGGCCTAAAACCCATATGATGCTTCATGGATGCACCATGGTGTTTTTGTACCCATGGATCATGGAAATGAAAGGTCATGTCAATTAGGGTTTACATGGTGTAACCCTAACTATATATGCATCTTATTCTTGACCAAAATCGGCACTAGTATCATTTTAGAGAAGGGCTAACCGATTTGAAGTGTTCTATATTTCTCTCTAGGTTATTCCAAAAGAAATTGATGTTGTGTGAACCATTTGAGGTGTCACACTTGGGGAACTAGGCACTCAATCTTCATGAAGGCAATCTACAACAAAGAGGTATGTAATTCTAACTTGATATATTCATATGAATCAATGTTATTATGCTAGTTAGGACGAATACCTTGGAAAGTTCATATTTGCATGTATAATAGAGAAAACATAGATCCAAGGTATTTAGGGTTGCATGTACACTTAGGTGTGTTAGAATGCTCAAAACCCAACAGTGGTATCAGAGCCTAGGCTTGTTTTCTTGTTATACTTGCAAAATTGGCTGAAAAATCAAGTTTTTATGTTGTCTGCTCAGCAGACTCGCCGAGTCCACTGATGGACTCGTCGAGTCCAAGACAAAATGCATCCAACTCGCCGAGTTGGTTCGTGCACTCGACAAGTTGGACCCCCAGACAACATATATTCGATTGTTTTGGCTGGAATTTGACTAGGAACATTACCCTAAGATGTTTTTAGACTTATAAACTTGTTTTTGATGTGGTAATGTTCATGCTAATCCAATTTCAAAGATAATTGTCAATAGATTCATGTTTTGTATTAGTTTAAAGTTTAGACAAATTACATGAAAAAGTTTGATTTGAATTATCGTGTTCTTATGAGTTGCTTAGATTAATAGAAAGGTTAATTGATTATGTGTTTTCAATCCATTTTAATCTAAGAGTTGATTCTAAAATGTGTTTTTGTAACTTGTCCTCAAGTTATATGAAAACTCACATTTAAGTTTTATAAAACTCATAAAAGTTGGCAATGGTTACAAAAATGAAGAGATTTGTCCTCAAGTTATGAAGGTTCAAGAGTCACTTCATTAAGTAATAAAATATGTAACCTTAATTAATTCCATAAGTTACAAAATAAAGAAAAGTTACATTCTTCAAGTTATGGAATTTGAAGAGTTTTTAATTAAAACTACTTTAAACACATAAGTTATGGAATTAATTACTTTTGAATAGTTTCAAAACTTGCCCTCAAGCTTTGGAATTTGAAAATTTTCACTTATGAATACTTTAATTCCAAGTTAGCCCTTAGAATTTTAAAAGTTAAAATTCAACCCTTATACTTTATAATATTATAAGTTAATAATATTTATATATATGTATAAGAGTAAAGTCAGTCTTACCGTTAGTAGGCCTCATTCACGAAGCCAGTCTATAAGGGGGGTATAAGGTTACTACCTATAAAATGGCAATTTAATGGGTGTCCACTCTCACCCATCACTTCCTTGACTGGTGGAGGGTCGTTAGTCGAACGGGTAGGATAAGGACTATAATTCTCCCTTCATTAAAAGTATTAATGATGAATACTAAGTAACTAAACCTTTATAAATACCCAATCTTAGTTACTTAGGAAAAAGTGAATAAGGTGCTAATCCATGAAATTACACTTTGCACTTTGTTTAATTCGTTAGTGGAGCGTGTGTGGTTAACCGGCACACTAACCTGGACTTAACAAGGTAGGCAAAGGGTAACTTAATATTTATCATAGTATCGGTGGAGCGTGTGTGGTTAACCGGCACATCAATTAAGGGGTAAATATTAAGGGCACCCAGTATATTTGCATGGTTACTTCACACCTTGTTTTGTGATCCTCGGCATCCTAGTAACAAAACCTGAAGGGTACACTCAAGATTGAAACATGCCATTGAACAGTTCAATTAATCTCAAAAGATCTAGGAGTTTCAAATCCAATTAAAACCTAATAATACATTTCGTTAATCTTGGTGGAAATCGGTGAATCGTCATTCACCTACCTTCAAATATTTTATAGCTTGGATTACGGCATCGCTCTTCTAAGTTATAAAATAGTTTTTTGGGTCCTATCCTTAATATTTCATATTGGGTTTCATATTAAGGACTTTATATCAACTATCTTGAATATCTCTCAAAAGATGTCTAGTTTAGACATCTGTGATCTTCCCAAATCTCTTGAAACAAGTTTTCCTAAATGAAGATGATATCCCATGGAAATCATACTTCTTTCACCTCCCCCAATTATTTTCCCTAACCCACAAGTTCTTGAAAAAGTTTAAGGTCACTCAAGCCCTATTGGCAAGGCAAGGTCTAGGTGTGTTCACATCTTGGAGATGAAGTCACATATTGACAAGCCGGGAGAGTTGGGTGTCAAAGTCTTGAGAAAGTTGGATGTCCAATCAATTTCTAAGTCACATAGTGAGTTCCATTGGGACTCCTATGAAACAGACTATGACAAGACCCTTATTTATCTTATCTATTTGCTAAGATCAACTTCCTAAAACTTGTGCACATTGACAATAATGACATTGGATATCCAGTAAATCTCTCTCTTCCCAATGGAAAGGGTTCGGCCATAGTCAACCCGGTTGACCAAATGGTAAAGAGAAAGGCAAAGTCTGTGATAGTCCCATGTTCCATTACCAAAGCGTCCATATGTTAAATTGCCAAAGGAAGGGGCATGGGTTGCGAATCTGCCAATTTACCTAAGGGTGTTAAAGTCAATAAGTTTGACTCTACTTCAGGTAAAGTCCACTATCTAACTCTGCTAAGTTTCTATTCTGAGATTCTTAATACATGATGTGACTGGGTCACATGGTGATCTTTTAAGAATCAAAGAAAAGTGAAGGAACTTAAAGAAAGAATATGCTGAATCTGATCGCGTAGATGGATTTCTGTCGCATAGTTTGAAGATCAGATTCTTGAGCTACTTCTTAGGAGTTATGAGATATTGCTTAGGAATAGATAACAACAAGTTTTCATATGGATTGTAAGGATAAGTTTTTCCGCAAAGTTTTAAAATAAAAGGAAATTTTGATTTTATTTATTTTATGTTTCCTTACAATTGCGTTTGTGGAAAAATTGTTGCTTATATGATTTCATTAATAGCAAGAGTGGAAATATGAAATTGATTCATTCATTTGTGGTAATGTCTAAATTTACCAAATAAGGAAAGATCCTCATCACCCAAGTTTCAATTGGACCGGAACTTGAATCATGCAAGTTGTATAGCATGATCAATGAGAACTTTCAAGCAATGCAAAAATTAAGACTAACTAATTGTTCACATGGATGTGTGAGTCAAGTAACAGACTAAGAGATCGAGTACACATTCTTGTGCACTGGTTAAGTCCACCACAAAAGATCGATAATACTATTCATCATAATTTACGATAGCTCAGTAAATATGGTTATACTTACACGTTTAAGTATAATTCTGAAACATTGGAAAAGTTTCAATGTAAGGCAGAACGAATAAGAAGAGTCGAATTAGACAGAAAGATAAAAGTTTCTCAAATCTGAAAAGATGGGAGAGTACTTTAGTATCAGTTTTTGTGATCATCTTAATGATTAAGAAACCATAGCACAATTAGTTCTCTAAGGAAATCTTAGTGCATTCTTATGACTAAGAAGAGGAATCTTGAATTGTTGAAATGGTTAAATCAAGAAGATGAGTCATACTTCGTTCCAATACAAGTCTTAGAGTCATACTCCAACATTGTAACTTGAGTGATATGTCTTAGAGAAGGTTTAAAACACATGTCAAATGTAAGAGTAAAAGTTTTCTACTCTTGTACGTTTGAAATTGGTAAGTTGTGACGTTTTGGATAAAACAAAGACCAACTAAGGCCAATTGTGTGAAGTGTTTCTCTTGATTAGAATCCACACTATCTCTTGAATATCTGACAAGAAAGTCTTATATGTAAAGAGGACAGTGGGAGTCTTAAAGGTCTTGAAAGTCTCAAGAACTAATCAAGAATAAAACCTGAAGTTCTTCACTAGCACACGGCTTGAGGTTTATAACCTATCGTGTTGACATATTTTGTGCCTATTCCAATTAAAGATGGCTTTGCATATGAGTTCTTAGAGTTCTCAATTGGTTGCACAGCAACTTGGAAGTAATGGCAGGCCCTTGAGCTGCCAGGTGGCAAGAAATTAAGATTGAGTACAGTCCATATGAGTTTGGATTTGTCATTATCCTTGTCTTGTGACTATGGTTTTAACAATTCACATGGATAAGAACACATACACCATTAAATTTAAGTGTCATAAGGTTTCTCTCCGATTCATGAAAATGATGGTGAGGAAACACTTTCACTAAGTAGATTTTAGTTAGATAGCAATTATGATATTTGCATTCTCAAAGTTATTAGTGGAGCGTGTGTGGTTTACCGGCACACTAACATGGACTTGTAAGAAGTGGCAAAGGTCTAAACAATCAAGACTATGATTATGGCATCCCTTTTCATAGCTCTTAAAATTGTTTAGACACACCTATGAGCTATCTAAGATAAGGTGTATGATTATCATAAAGTTTTATAAAAGCAATATAGTATCAGAAATCTGAACTTTGGTAAGAAAGCCAATAAAGTATTGATTTCTAGAAGTCCAGCTGATTTTTGAGTACATGTCAAAGCTAGTGGGAGAATAAGTGTTATGCTAATAATCATCATGTTAGTGGGAGCATGATAATTATGATAAGTATTGTAAGTTAGCAATGTTAATTATAGAAAACAAAAAGTTTCAATTGGGAAAGAGTTATTTTGCTATAATTAAGGGAGAGGAAATTATACTTCATCTCAAATCTAAAAGCTTAGATTGAGGTTTTAATCGTATTTAGTCAAGCATATATATATGAATTTCATGTTGGAATGGCTCAACATAAGGAAATGCTGTATATGGGTCCATTATTTGCGTTCTAAAATTCGATTATGATTACGACATTCCTTTTCATAATCTGAATTATGAGAACCTCGCAAATAGAAATGTAAACGTTATAGCAAAAGACTGATTTAGTCTTTATGTGAGACATCATGAATCGTGTCCCATATGCTTCGGATATAGGATCGATTACATGTGCTATATTCATCCTTTCTAAAATTTTCCAAATGCCTAGGGCATTAAGAAGGGAAAAGGTCTAGAATTGGATATGACTAAAAGGATTAAACAATTATCGAGGACAATCTAAGGTTTACCAAAGATTGGTTGCTCAAGGACAGTTAGAAGTATAGTGATAATTCTAGAAGGACCATATTGACATAATCTGTAAGGAGGCAACTCTTGCTTAGAAGTGATAGTCAAAATGGAATCTGGAAGTGTTTCAAGGTTAGAAATTATTCAATCTGTGTAAGATTAGGAAACTTTATGCAAGAAAGATATTTCCAAGGGGCTGGTCTCCTTTGGAATGGTCTGTAATGGTTGATGTCAAGTCTTTCTGACTTTGTGCATAATCATTACAATTGGATCAATGCATACAAGTTTAGAATCTAACAGATTTCAGTAAATGGCATGAATTTGGAATTCTTGCAATTGCAGTAAGGATTTGGGACTGTGAAAAGAGGATCATTGGAGTTATGTTTAATTGATCTATTTCACAAAGTAAAGATCATAGGCAAACATAGTATGCATACTTGGTGTATGGCATGACTAGTGTTTAGAAAACATATGTACATGCTTGGAGCATGGGACAGCTATTGTTTTAAATTCAAGAATAAAGTTGATAGCTGAAACAGTATAAAATGAATAATGTGTAATCATATGGTGATAAATAAAAGGTGTTTTATTTATATTCATAAGTTCTGAGACCATATTGGATTCAATTATTCTTGTGTTTCATTTTGCATGTTTTGACTTCTTGAATAAACTAGGTTATTCTTCTGGAATGACTAAGTTATTCAAACCATCCACAGTCGGTCGTATGTTGGAAGTAGATATGAATCAAGACTGTCATGGGTTGGCTTGTACAGGTCTAAGATGTTGGACAAAGGGCTACAACAATCATGAGTGCTCATAAGTTTTGAGTATTGGATTCAACCCGTGCTCATTGGAATCACTTCATGGATTTTATCACGAGTGATCATGAGATGATAATATCTTATATTCTTCAAACCTAGAGATATGAGTTGTTACTATGAGTTGGTTATACATTTAATGCACGAAAATGCATTCGGTAACTCGAAATTATAAAACGTGCCTTTATGTATGATTCAACAAGTAGTAGAACAAGCCATATGTGTCGAAGTTTATCAATTCCTTTTACCTTCGAGATAAAAGCGATATCTGTGGGCCCCTCGATGATTTGATGATGACAAATGGAAGTGCTCGGCCGGGCCAGGACTAACTTGATTTGTTCAATTAGTCAGTCGTCATAAATCGGAAATCGGGAAACAACAAATGGACAGAGAGAATGATTATAATCCATGTCTCAGTCCATATGATATCTAGAATGGAGGAATATATGATCCCTTATCTAATGGACAAGTCATTGACAAAGGTCAGAGTTCATCTACAAGGTCAGAGTTCGACAGAAGCTTTTGAGAGCTATGATTGCCAGTCGGTTCTTGAAGTCATACGCAATAATACTTTTAGAGTTATCCAAGTGAGATACTGTTGGATTAATGTCTAAGTCCATAACTATCTTGGTGAGACTTGACCCGACCCGGCATGGTCCATTTGGGTTGCATGGCATCATGCATTTGGATAGACTATAATGAGAGAAATAACACTTAAGGTTGGTTAATATATTATAAGTTCTAATATATTAATAAGATTATTTAATTATTATTGATCAAGAATTAATCTAGGATTAATTAAGTGATCAAAAGAAGACTAATTAAATATATGGGTTGATTGTGTAAATCATCCATACTTATATAGTAGGCTAATGCTCCATGGATTATCTAGTTGGGCAAAATCCCATATGATGCTTCATGGATGCTCCATGGTGTTTTTATGCCCATGGATCATGGAAATGAAAGGCCATGTCAATTAGGGTTTACATGGTGTAACCCTAACTATATATGCATCTTATTCTTGACCAAAATCGGCACTAGTATCATTCTAGAGAAGGGATAACCAATTTCAAGTGTTCTACATTTCTCTCAAGGTTATTCCAAAAGCAATTGATGTTGTGTGAACCATTTGAGATATCACTCTTGGGGCACTAGGCACTCAAGCTTCATGAAGGCAATCTACATCAAAGAGGTATGTAATTCTAACTTGATATATTCATATGAATCAATGTTATTATGCTAGTTAGGATGAATACCTTGGAAAGTTCATATTTGCATGTATAATAGAGAAAACATAGATCCAAGGTATTTAGGGTTGCATGTACACTTAGGAGTGTTAGAATGCTCAAAACCCAACACATTTCTAGCCAAAAAAAACTCCAAAATATGCTTTCTAGGGCTCCTACTCGTCGAGTGTATCAACCTAATCGACGAGTAGGATGATTTTTTTCATGGACTCGGCGATTTCATCACTGGACTTGGCGATTCCAGTGCCCAGAAAGCCAGAAAATCGATTTTTTCAGCACTTTGCATCAAGTATAATTGAAAACAAGCCTAGGCTTTGATACCACTGTTGGATTTTGAGCATTCTAACACTCCTAAGTGTACATGCTACCCTAAATACCTTGGATCTATGTTTTCTCTATTATACATGCAAATATGAACTTTCCAAGGCATTCATCCTAACTAGCATAATAACATTGATTAATATGAATATATCATGTTAGAATTACATACCTCGTTGATGTAGAAAGTCTTCATGAAGCTTAAGTTCCTAGTGCCCCAAGTGTGACACCTCAAATGGTTCACACAACACCAAATACACATGGAATGACTTGAGAGAAATTGGAACACTTCATAAAATCTGCTAGCCCTTTCACACATACTCTAGTGGCCGATTTTGTCAACAATAAGATGCTTATATAGTTAGTGACAATTAGGGTGAACCCTAATTGTCATGGCTTTCAATTTCCTTGGATCCATGGGTTCAAATACACCATACAGCATCCATGGAGCATCTTATGGGTTTTAGCCCAACTTGACAATCCATGGAGCATTAGCCCACTATACAAGTATGGATGATTTAAACAATCAACCCATATATTTAATTAGTCTTATTTTGATCACTTAATGAATTCAAGATTAATTCTTGATCAATACTAATTAAATAATCTAATTAATATATTAGAACTTATAATATATTAATAAACCTTAAGTGTTATTTCTCTCATTTTAGTTTATCCAAATGCATGATTCCATGCAACCCAAATTGACCGTGTCGGGTCGGGTCAAGTCTTACCAATTATAGTTATGGAATTAAACATTAATCCAATAGTCTTCTACTTGGATAAGTCTACAACTATTATTGCAAGTATGACTTCAAGAACCGACTGGCAATCGTAGCTCTCAAAAGCTTCTGTCGAACTCTAACCTTACCGATGATCTCTGACCTTTGTCAATGACTTGTCCATTAGATAAGAGATCATATATTCCTCCATTCTAGATATCATATGGACCGAGACATGGATTATAATAATTCTCTCTGTCCATTTTTTGTTTCCCGATTGCCGATTTGTGACGACTAACTAATTGAACAAATCAAATCAGTCCAGGCCCAGCCGAGCACTTACATTTGTCGTACCCAAATCATCGAGGAGCCCACAGATATCGCTTTTATCCCAAAGGTAAAAGGAATGGATAAACTTCGACTCATATGGCTTGTTCTACTACTTGTTGAATCATACACAAAGGCACGTTTTATAACATCGAGTTACCAATGCGTTTTCGTGCAATCAATGTATAACCCACTCATAGTAACAACTCATATCTCTAGGTTTGAAGAAGATAAGATATTATCATCTCATGATCACTCGTGATAAAATCCATGAAGTGATTCAAATGAGTGTGGGTTGAATCCAGTACTCAGAACTTATGAGCACTCATGAATGTTGTAGCACCTCTTGGCTATGTCCCATACCTTGGACATCTACATACCAATTCATGACAGTCTTGCCTTAATACTTACTTCCAACGTATTATTGACTGTGGATGGTTTGAATAACTTAGTCATTCAGGAATAACGACCTAGTTATTCTGGAAGTCAAAACATGCAAAATGAAACACAAAAATAATTGAATCTAGTATGGTATCCAAACGTACGAATATAAATAGAACACTTTTTATTTATCACCATACTGATTACTCATTATTCATTGTTTCGGTTTTATCAACTTTATACTTGAATTAAAAACACTAGTTCTCCCATGCTACAAGCATGTGCACTATGTTCTTCTAAACAATAGTTATGCCATACACCAAGTATGCATACTAAATTTGTCTATGATTTTTACTTTGTGAACTAGATCGATTGAAGATAACTTCAATGATTGTCTTTTCACACTCCCAAGTCCTTATCGAAAAATGTAAGAATTCCAAATTCCTATCATTTACCGAAGTCTGTTAGATTTTAAACTTATATGCATTGATACTCTTGTAATGATTATGCACAAAGTCACAAAGACTTTTCAACATACATTACAGAGTATTCCAATGGAGATCAACTCCATGGAAACATCTTTCTTGCATTAAGTTTTTCTAATCTTACACAGATTGAATAGTTTCTAACCTTGTCACATTTCCAAATTCCATTTTGACTATCACTTCTGAACAAGAGTTGCCTCCTTACAAATTATGTCAATATGGTCCATCCAGAATTAACATTATACTTCCAACTGTCCTTGAACAACCAATCTTTGGTAAACCTTAGATTGTCCTCGACAATTGCTTAATCATTTTAGTCATATCCAATTCTCACAAGTCCTTGTTAGTGTGCTGGTTAACCACACATGCTCCACTAACGAATTTGAGAATGCAAATATTAAAATTGCTATCTAGTTAAAATCTACTTAGTGAAGGTGTTTACTCACCATTATTTTCATGAAATCGGAGAGACCCCTTATACCACTTAGATTTAATGGTGTATGTGTTCTTATCCTTGTGAATTGTCAAAACCATAGTCACAAGACAAGAATATTGACAAATCCAAACTCATATGGACTGAACTCAATCTTAATTTCTTGCCATCTGGCAGCTCAAGGGCCTGTCATTGCTTCCAAGTTGTTGTGCAACCAATTGAGAACTCTAAGAACTCGTATGCAAAGCCAACTTTAATTGGAATGGGCACAGAATATGTCAACACGATAGGTTATAAACCTCAAGTAGTGTGCTATTAAAGAACTTCAGGTTTTATTCTTGATTAGTTCTTGAGACTTTCAAGACCTTTAAGACTCCCACTGTCCTCTTGACATATAAGACTTTCTTGTCAGATATTCAAGAGATAGTGTGGATTATAAACAAGACAAACACTTCACACAATTGGCCTTAGTTGGTGTTTGTTTTATCCAACACATCGCAACTTACCAATTTCAAATGTACAATTGTAGAAAACTTTTACTCTTACATTTGACAAGTGTTTTAAACCTTCTTTAAGACATGTCACTCAAGTTACAATCTTAGACTATAACGCTAAGAATTGTTTTTGAATGAAGTATGAATCATCTTCTTGATTTAATCACTTCAACTACTCATAACTCCTCTTCTTAACTATTAGAATGCACTTAGAGGATTAATTGTGATAAGGTCTCAAAATCATTAAGATGGTTTCAAAACATGATACTAAAGTACTCTCCCGTCTTTTCAGATTTGAGAAAATTTTACCTTTCTACCTAAGCTGATTATTCTTATTCGCTCTGCCATACATTGGAACCTTTTCCAATGTCTCAGAATTACACTTAAGCTTGTAAGTATAACCATATTTACTAAGCTATAGTAAATTATGACGAATAGTCTTATCGATCGTTTGTGGTGGACTTAACCAGTGCACAAGAATGTGTACTCGATCCCTTAGTCCTTTACTTTACTCACACATCCATGTGAACAAGTAGTTAGTCTTAATTTTTCCAATTCTTGAAAGTTCTCATCCATCATGTTATACAACATGCATGATTCCAAGTCTCGGTCCTATTGAAACCTTGGGTGACGAGAATCTTTCCTTATTTAGTAAATTTAGACATTACCACAAATGAAAGAATCAAATTCACTTTCCAATATTGTTATCAGTGGAATCTTATAAGCAACAATTTTTCACAAACGCCATTGTAAGGATACATAAAAGAACTAAAATGAAAAGATTTACCTTTTTATTTTAAAACTTTGTGGAAAAACTTATCCTTACAATGTTGGATTAGTGTCTAAGGCTGTAACTATATTTGGTAAGTACTTGACCCGATTATGCATGGTCCTTTTGGGTTGCCTTCACCATAGCAACTTGACAGGATGATTTGTTAAGAGAGAAGAGATATTATTGTTTATATATTATGAGAATAATATATTAAAGGAATAATATTGTTATTTGATTAATATAAGTCATATATTAATTAAGAATTAATTTGGTGACTTAAAGAGGTTAATTGAATGAAGGGGCATAAACTGTCAAATGTGTGATAGTTGTGTTTTGGGCTATGTATCCTTATGGATAAGAGGGTGGACGAAATTTAGGGTTTGGGAACCTTAAAATCGTCCAAGCCTAGTATCTAGGAGGATCTTGGATTGCTTAGGGCCTAGGTTATTCAATTAGGGTTAAAGGTGAAACCCTAGTAGCTCATAGTATAAATAGGACCCTAGGGTGAGGGAAATCGGCACTCATGCAAGGCAAGAAACCCTAGGGCCAATTTTTCACCCTCCTCTTTCTCTCTCAAATCATCTTCTTGCTAGTTGGTGTTTGTAAGCCATTAGAGGAGTGACAATTGTGACTCTAAGCTCCAAGAAGAAGAAGTATCAAGCAAGTAATCCAAGGTATTGTTCTAGATCCAATTTCATATTGTTAGATTCAATTGTTTACATTAGATCTAGTATTGTAAGTCTTGGATTCAATGCATGTTCAATTAGATAAACCTAGATCCAAGCAATTAGGGTTTGTATGTGCACATAGGAAAGTTTTTGTTGCTCAAACCCATCATACAATCCATATGAAAACTTGTTGTTATCTATTCCTAAGCAGTATATATCATAACTCATAAGTAACAGCCCAAAAATTCTGATCACCGAACCATGCGAGTGAAATCCATCTTCACGATCCGAATCTGCATATACTTCTTTTAAGTTTATACACTTTTCCTTTGATTCTTAACCATGAACATGTGACCCAGTCACATCATGTAATAAGAATCTCCAAGTAAGAACTTAATAGAGTTAGACAATGCACTTTACCTGAAGTAGAGTCGAACTTATTGACTTTAACATCCTTAGGTAAATTCGGCAGCTTCGCAACCAATGCCCCTTCCTTTGGCAATAGATACCTATGGACCCTTGATAATGGGACTATCTCAGACTTAGCCTTTCTCTTTACCATTTGGTCAACCGAGTTGACTATGGCTGATCACTTTCCATTGGGAAGAGAATGTTTTTCCTGAATTTCCAGTATCATCATTGTCAATGTCCATAAAGTTTTGGGAAGTCGATCTTCTAATCAAATTTGCTTCACTAGCCTTCCAAATCATTGCTGATTCAGCAGTACCAAGCAAATAGATAAGATCATTAAGGGTCTTGTCATGGTCTGTTTCATAGGTGAAAGAAGTATGATTTCCATGGGACATCATCTTCATTTAGGAAAGCTTCTTTCAAGAGATTTGGGAAGATCATAATTGTCTAAACTAGACATCTTTTGGGAGATATTCAAGATAGTTGATTTAAAGTCCCTAATATAGCACCCAATATGAAATATTAAGGCTAGGACCCAACATAATACTTTTATAACTTGGAAGAGGGATGCCGTAATCCAAGCTATAAAATATTTGAAGGTAGGTGAATGACGATTCCCCAATTTCCACCAAGATAAACAAAATGTATTATTAGGTTTTAATTGGTTTTGAAACTCCTAGATTCTTTTGAGATTCATTGACTTTTCAATGAAATGTTTCAATCTCGAGTGTGTCCTTCGGGTTTTGTGACTGGTATGCCGAGGATCACAAAACAAGGTGTGAAGTAAGTAAGTAACCATGCAAATTACTTGGTACTCTTAAGTGTTTACCCCTCAATCGATGTGTCGGTTAACCACACACGCTCAATCGATATTATGATAAACATTAAGTTACCCTTTTCCTACCTTGTTAAATACGAGTTAGTGTGCCGGTTAACCACACACGCTCCACTACCCGACTTAAACGAAGTGCAAAGGGTGATTTAATGGGTTAGCACCTTATTCACATTTTCCTAAGTAAATAA
Source organism: Lactuca sativa (assembly GCF_002870075.4). NCBI lineage: Eukaryota > Viridiplantae > Streptophyta > Magnoliopsida > Asterales > Asteraceae > Lactuca > Lactuca sativa. The sequence continues at coordinate 395,618,270 of NC_056626.2, forward strand.
GATTGGGTATTTATAAAAGGTTTAGTTATTTAGTATTTATCATTAATACTTTTAATGAAGGGAGAATTATAGTCCTTGTCCTACCTGTTCGGCTAACGACCCTCCACCAGTCAACGAAGCGGTGGGTGAGAGTGGACACCCATTAAGCTGCCATTTTATAGGCAACAACCTTATACCACACTTATAGACCGGCTTCGTGAATGAGGCCTACTAATGGTAAGACTGACTTGCTCTTACACACACACACACACACACACATATATATATATATATATATATATATATATATATATTATTAACTTATAATATTATAAAGTATAAGGGTTGAATTTTAACTTTTAAAATTCTAAGGGCTTAACTTGGAATTAAAGTATTCATAAGAGAAAACTTTTCAAATTCCAAAACATGAGGGCAAGTTTTGAAAATATTCAAAACTAATTAATTCCATAACTTATGTGTTTAAAGTAGTTTTAATTAAAAAAAGTCTTCAAGTTCCATAACTTGGGGACAAGTTACAGAAGACTTTTGTGACAACCTAAGTTGCTCCGTTACATTTCCCCGTTACTGTTAACGGAATATTCCACTGTATAAAAGTTCCGTTAATTAGAGGTCGTCAATTTAATAAACATCCCAATTGTTTACATTTAAAATGTCATTAAGTCGTGATAAAAGGAAATGAAACATAGGACACACATTTCCATTTAAATGGAAAAGCTAGTTTTTATGATTACGACCACTAAATCGGGTGCGACCAAAAGCTCCGTTTAACGGCAGTATTGGGTAGAATTCCACCGAGCCCCGACTCAAAACCCTATATAAGGGTGAGTGGAGTCCATTGAGAATTTTTACACTCTCTCTCTACACTCTCTCTCTAGACCCGTTTTCTCCTCGAATCCGCAACCAAACGCTTCCCAATTGTAAGTCTCCTTACCCTAGCTTGTTCCAAACATATTGGCTTGTGTTTATACCTCAAAAATCATCCAAGAAGGCATGGAATAAGGAGTTTACGGCCCAGGAACACTCTAGGGCCGTAAACCCCTAAAATGATGCCAAACTTGTCTTTAAACTCATCCTTAAGCTTGGAAACTAATTGAGGACCTAGCCTTGGAGTGTTTGATCATTTAAAGCACTCAAAATGAGGCATAAAAGAGAGTTTATGGCCCAAGCACATGCTTAGGCCGTAAACACCTCTAAACCTTGCAAAAGTGCCCCAAAAACACTCCAAAATCACCCTTAGGCTTCATACATAATCTAGGGGCTTAGTATTTGGGGCTTGGATCAATTAAACACAACAAATTGATGGGTCAAAAGGAGTTTACGGCCCAGGCATGTACCAGGTCCGTAAACACCCTTAAACATGCCCAAAACATTGATTTAATCCCCCAAAATGGCATCACACTTCATTATAAATTACTAGCAAGACATTAGGGGCTTAAAACTTCACTTAACTCAAAGAATGAGAGTTTACGGCCGTAAACTCCCTTAGGAGTTGTCCCTAGGCCGTAAACTCCTATAAGGTTCCCTTAGAAGCCTTAAACCCACTCATGCCTTTTATGAAAAGTGCTTAGAAAAATACCATGAACAAGCTAGAAGCATAAAACACCCAAGAATAAGTCCCTAGGAGTTTACGGTCGTAAACTCCCTTGAATTGGGCCGTAAACTCCAAGTTGGTCCATATAGGTACTTTAAACCCATTCACACACTTGATATTTGAGTTTAGCAAAATTCCACAATTGATATGAGACACTTTAGCACCCTAGAACACCCTCACCATGAGTTTACGGCCGTAAACTCATGGTGAGTAGACCCTGGGCCGTAAACTAGGTATTAAGGGCTTACTCTTGGAGAGTAAACTCCATTCCTTAGCCATACACACCCTTAAACGCTACCCGGGACACCCAAACACTTAGCCAAAGTGTTTTCCGCTCCTGTGAGCGCGTATATTTGTTTAATTAGTATTAAATATGCTAATTGTATGTGAACATATGTTATCATATGTTAAATAGGTCATTGTGTGTGTTCAAGTCCTTACGTGACACCGAACGCCCAAACGGCACCTTCGTCGGACCTACTTACACCAGGCGAGTTCATACCCCTGAATGAACCTTTTAAATGTTTTAACATGTTTTATAGGGGGGGGGGGGGGAATACAAGTTAAACATGCTAGTTATCATATCAATCACATGTGATTGATAACCTGCATGCACCAGATTTTACCGCACTGTACACTGTTTTACCGAGTAGGACACTAGAATGGTTTTCAAAAAGGTTTTCAATTGTTTCAAAACTCTTACTTATACTGTTTTAACAAGATTCATTCTAAACTGGTTTATGAAAGATTTTCTAAGGTTTTCAAACATATTTTACAAAAGAATACAATTTGTGATTTTCTCTGGACATAAAGGTTTTTCATCAAAGATTCCCTTTTTCGAAGTATACTTTACTTGTTAAATACGACTACTTCGCTTATACTTATTTTATACTCCTACTCTGTAAAGCTTTCACTTATACTTGAAGTCACTTGTACCTGATGGACGTTTATACTTATCCACATTTTTACTTAGAGATACGATTCTACTTCGCTTATACTTGAGATCGACTCTACTCCACTTATACCCGATACGCTCTTGCTTCACTTATTGTCGTCTCTACTTCGTGAAACGCTTATACTTGTTCGACACTTCTACTTCACTTGCGACCGCTTCTACTTCACTTGTTAGACACTACTACTTCACAAAGATCACTTCTACTTGATTCACACTCAGTCGTAGTTAGATGTATGTCTGTGCTTATATAGGTACATATAAGTAATGGTTGAAAGACTTAGGAAGGCTCGTCTGTCCTATTTCCTTTTCTTTGTTGAGATGTGGTCTGGTGGGATCGGATGGCCGTCCGAAGGTCGTTTGACTCATTAGTTATATATTATGTATATGAGTATGGAATTCTCTAGTCAGTTCAGTAAGGAGTCTCTATCTCTAGTCTACACTTACATTACAGACCCACTATTGGGAAGTCTCTACCTCTAGTTTAGCACTTACACACTACCCACTATTTGGAAGTCTCTTCCCACTATTTGGGATGCATCTTCAGGACACGGCCTTCTCCATCGTCTAGTTGGTAACCAGAGTCTCCTGTAGGGAGAGCGGACATTGTGTGTATAGATCTATACGGGATTGACAACCCCGCACCCAGACTGCTAGCTACAGTCCCGGCCTACCAAGCCAACGGGTGACAAATGTCACATTATAGACGCTTGTAGGGCGTCTGGAACACTAGTCAGTATGGTTACGAGTATCCCAGATTACCTTATAATTCATGGCTTTAAGGTAACGGTATTTCACCGGCAATCTACACTGTATGCTGGTAACTCATTTTCAGAGTCACACTGTTTTGACCTTACAAGACATGTCTTTCATTTGATATTGTCTGGGGTCTGTGTTTCACTGTTTTGACCTTACGAGATGTATCTTTCATTTGATACTGTCGGGGGCCTGTCTTTCACTATTTTGACCTTACAAGACGTATCTTTCATTTGATACTGTCTGGGGTCTGTCTTTCACTGTTTTGACCTTACAAGACGTATCTTTCATTTGATACTGTCTGGGGTCTGTCTTTCACTGTTTTGACCTTACAAGACGTATCTTTCATTTGATACTGTCTGCGATCTGTCTTTCACCATTTTGACCTTACAAGACGTGTCTTTCATTTGATACTGTATGGGGTCTGTCTTTCACTCTTTTGACCTTACAAGACGTATCTTTCATTTGATACTGTCTGGGGTCTATCTTTCACTATTTTAGACCTCACCAGCTATACCTTTCATTTGGTACTTTCTGGGGTCTGAGTCTCTACTTATTAGACTGAACCAGGCGTGTCGTTAGTTCGATATTCTCCTGTAGTCTATGATTCCTTGCCTTAGTCAGCAGTCCTCACTGCTAAGGCATATGTTATTCCCTGATGTCGTTTGCTTTCCTCAATAATCAAATTCAGTATTTTGATAATGATAGCAATTTAGGGAAAACTACTTTTTACCACATAACACTGACCAGTCTTTGTAGAAGGCTGCTTTTATTAAAGAAAATATAGGATTTTCTGGAAAGAACTCTAATACACAGAAAACACTTAAACTACTACTTATTAAAGTTATTTGATTGAAACGTCACTAAATACTTATGAACTCACCAGCATTTGTAAAAATGCTGATACTCGCTTTTCAAATAACTTGTATTCTCAGGTCAGCAATTAGACAGGTACATCCCCGGAGCTGTTGATGAAGATAGCTTAGTACCATGCTGTTCTTATTATATTTGTTTGTACACGTTAATATGTTGTAATGTAAACCATGTAAAACTATTACTATTAATGCAATGTTTTGTTGTACTTTGATTACTATAATGCATGTGTTTTGATACTTGACATGACGTCATCCACCCCAGAACGTTTCCGCCGTTCCGGTTTTGAGGTGTGACAGATTGGTATCAGAGCATTGTTTATAGTGAGCTAAGTATATCAATTCATAAAAGATATACAACCTATAAACACAAAGGGATAAAACACTCTGACCAAGAATTTTACTTTAAAATATAACCATATTTTACCAAAGTATAATAACATCCAGAATCTAAACACTTGTACAAAAGTATCACAAGAAGAACAATCATAAAAGTCTTCGGATGTTGAACCCTACAGTCAAACCTGGGCAGTTATGTAATCGTAAGCTAGAATAAATGTAACCTGATCAACTACATTTATTCGAGATGCGATGAACGTGTGCTCGGGAGTGATAGTGGTGTGCAACAGGTCTGAAACTTACCAACTAGGATTGTTAGAGCCAAACATAAAGTTAAAATACCATAGGAGTATTTTAGAACGCTAAATGATTCACACTAATCCCATAATTCATATTCAGAAGATAAGAAAACAAACAAGAATTAAAATACCATAGGGGTATTTTAGGAATCATAAACAACCTTGCGTGAATAACTAAAAAGATCCCTATTGATATACCTACAACTACAGAGTAGGGATGAGCATATGACCCGTTGGACCGGACCGGACCGGAAAAAAACCGGGACCGAACCCGGACCGGACCGAATATACATATTAATGGGCCGGTTTTCGGGTTTTGTTTTTACCGCTAATCGGGTTTCGGGTTTGGACCGGACCGTACCCGGAATACGGGATTTAACCCGGACCGGACCGAAAAAAAATTTCTCCTTAAAATATATAGATAAGGATATTGAATTATTAGTTAATGTTATATATAACATTATGTATAAAACTTGATGTTTTTATTGTAACATTATTTATAGATCTTGATCAACGTTTGTTCCTATCACTTTACAAGAAAATATGTATTTAGCATGCTATTTTTTGTTCAAACATGCAAAAAAAACATGCATTTTTTTATAAAAAGTGTAGTTTTTGTGCTAAATAGTGTAATTTTTATTTGTTCCAAATGTTAATAAGGTTTGTATTTTTTTGTAGACACCACATTTGCACGTGATTTAAGTAAAGTCCCGCATTGTACCAATTTCAAAGCCTAGTTCGGTCCAAAACCCGAAACCCGGTTTAGTACCCGAGACCGGACCGGACCGAACCCAAACCCGTACATCCAAAAACGGTCCGGTTTTCGGGTAAGAAAATTCACGATTTTCGGTCTTCGGGTTTTCGGTCTTCGGGACAGTCTGGTCCGGGTTTGACCCGTTGCTCATCCCTACTACAGAGGGTATACTCCCAAGGTTATATATAATAAGGATCCCACAGGCTAAGAATGTGTGGTTTCGCCCTATTTCCTTTTCCTTGTTTGGATGTGGATCTAGAGTAGTATCACATATTCGAAGGCCTATCAGATCTAAGTTATATATGATTTGTATACCCTGTGTAATCGTAGCAGGACTCGATATGGATCATCTAGTGAAATGTTAATAATCTCTTAGGATTCTTTAGACATTTCCATTCTCGCGCGAACCCTGTAGACAACCCTACCCACTTCAGTGCATAACAGAAGAGTTGAATTCGACCTCGAAGAGGTTCATTGAGAAGATTTCCTGTTCGGAAATAAATGAACTGAGTCGAGACTATTGAATGCACCAAGTGCCCATATTCTTTTAGGGACATCGGTGAGGAATTCGCCTAAACTTCGGAGATTCCCAGTCATCCATCATGAAGTGATGACACCCAGAGTTGGAATCAGAAGGAAGGCGGAGTAGAAATTCAATATGTCCATACGAGAAGAGAACCCTAGGAAACTACCCGAAGGAAACGAACGCCGATTCCAGTCAAAGATGCAAGGCAGACCAAGGGAGCCAGTACATGGAACCCGGGAATTGTCTTTTCCTCGTGTTCCTCATGCTAATACACCCATAAAATAATACAATTTAGTGAGTTAGTGGTTACACTACTCACGCAATGTGTTAGGTAAATCGTTGATTCCCGTTGACAGACACACAATTAGGGCGGGTCCCCGCACCTTATTGAGAGTGCTTAGCCATAAAAGGTAACTTAGTAGGAACGACTCGCATCTTATGGCCTTTTCCGATACTCATACTCCTACCTTGATTACCAGGACTACATCATAGGGATGTAGGTCGACACTTAGACAACCAATACCCGAGGCATGGGAAAATTTATGCCTAATACGTTCAGGACGGAAATGTCTAGGGTTCACCATCGTCTCTCATTGCCTTGCATTCTTTTCCGTGTAGGAAAACCATGCCACCAAAGTAGCGCAATCAGTCCACAAGCAAGAAACCTACTCTCTTACTCGATGAAGCTACGTTCCAAGATGCAGTCTCAGCAGCCGTAGCAATTGTCATGGCTCACCTGAATGCTAGCAACACCAATGTTAGCAAGGTGCCTGTCGGGATTTCCAATCCTGGCAATGGACAGCAGCAACCAACACTTCCATACTCAGCCACCCAAGAACCTCACTTAAACCCACTAAAGAGAAAACTCAAGATAGAGGTGGGAAGTACCTCGGCTCAAGGACCTTACGATGGGCAACGAGATGAGGTAGTCTATACCCCTGTCAATCCTTCCCTCCCGACTCCAAGAAGACCGTATCTAGGAGACCTTCCCCACTGCAGCAAGTGCAGCTGCCATCATCATGGTGCCTGCCGGGAACTCTATTGTGCTAGGTGCCACATGTTGGGGCATACTGCTAGCGTCTGCAGAACCCCGGTTGAGTTCATTACATCAATCACCAATGTGGCGACCCATACAGTTTGCCACCTATGTGGTGAAATGGGACACTTCAAGAAGGACTGCCTAACCGAAGAGAAAGACAAAGACACAGAAGGAGCCTGACACTACTGCTTAGGGAGAAGCGGCAAGGAACTCATTAGATTTTGGTATGTCTCGCGATCCCGGATGACTAAACTAACAACAATAAAAGACTAATTCAAATGTAAATTCTTCCCAGTAAGGAGAAAGTCGCAGCACTATTATAAAATTTAAAAATTCATTAGGTAAAACTATAATGACTAAACATATACGTTACGGCCATGTATATTTAAGATGGACAGACCTAGAGTGAGCGAATGCCGCCTCATTTCCTGTTCCTCGTTTGGTTGTGGATTTAGGGCGGGGTCACTCAGTCAACAGTCCTCCCCACCTTAAATATACATGACTAGTATGTGTGAGGCGATTATAGAAATGCCTTGTGAGAATTCTTTCATGAAAAGGTACTCTATTCGGAAACACTTAGAACTCTCTATAGTTCCGCATCGACTCTATCGGTCCAAGTATCTGCGGTAGTGATACACAGGACGAAACCCGAGACGCCTAGAACTTGTATGCCTGTTCGGCACATGACTCTATCGATCTTCATTATATATCATGTCGAGGTGTGCCAACTTCGACGACTCTATTGATCGTGGTTCGACTTCGTGCAACCATGTGTACATTCTTGGTGCTGTGTAAAAAGAACTTTCTCCATAGCCATGTCGGCAAATAAAGTTTCTTCCGAACCTAAACCTAACACAAATAATCAAACCTAATGCGACCCGTCAATCATCCCTCTTATCTCAAACCTTCCGGAGTACCCAAGAGAGGGTACCGTATGCTGTTGACCGACCCCTCGTTGTCAGATGGACACCGAAGTGAACGACACTGTAGATACTTCAGAAGACGACAACCATCCAGAGCATACTCCTTAGATTTCCCCGGGAGACCCTTCGCACCTCGCACATCAGGTTCGTGAACCCAGAGAATAGAATTCATGAGGCTGACCACTATCACCAGGTATACTGCTGGCATACATCAAGTAATGGCGGTTAAGCCAAGCATGAGCTCTACCACAGACCTCTTAGCAAAACACTTTCACCCTATTCGATAACATAGGAGCCGGAGTCAAGAGAATCACTGCGGGTTGAGTGAATAAAGTTCTGAGTGATGAAACCATATACCCACTAGATTTGACCTAGACCGAGAAAACTCAGAACCTTCGGAAGATTAGTTGCAGTAGATACTCTAACTACTCAGGCACCTTGTCCACCCTGTTATAAACAGGTAGTGCCTATCATCCTCCACCCTCTTGCATGGAGGAAATCGTCGTCGCCCTGTAGACGATGAAATACATTCTCCGAAGTGAACACTAGGATACCGAGAACCACAGGATAACCTTCGCAGTCAAGAATATTTGGTCAAGTGTGAAAGTAGTTGCGTTAAATCCCATGACCCGGATCCCGAAGAGATCATAGGCTTGACACCAGCCCTGGTGTTAGTCGAAGGGTTATGCAGGAACATACACTTTCCACGCTAGAATAAACCACAGACTTAGAGATTCCTTGGACTATTAGGTGTTCCACGAATACCATCTCACGCAGAGATAGTAGAACCACCTCCCGAGATAGTCCAACGCTCGTCTAGTGAAACCCTATCTCCCCGACCCTCAGGGTTTCCATATCTCAAGCATCGTTAGTGCAGGTCCATTTTGCACGAGTTTGAGATAGACACTCTATAGCAAATCGATGACCATAGTCACGCAACCCACTCGACGATCTAGAAAGTCTCTATCAGCCAGTTGATAGGAAACGTGAAACCAAAGACCACCCGAGCTTCCTAAGGAACAACCTGAAGGACTACACACACAGTACGAGTGAGAACGTTAGGAACTTCGGAATGGAGATCGCGCCAGTGATGATCTTGCCATAGAAGTACTCTATGTTCTTAGTACTGAAAATCTCTACCATTCCGAGAGCTTAGGACCATATGAGAATTCTCATGGAGACTTGGTCCAACCCTTTTTCAGGCCGCTACTACTTTCGGACATACCACAGATTCACACCCGATTGATCCACTTCTTAGACATGATACGTGATTTCCCAACATCACTCTTCGTACCTCACCCATCTTGATAGAATCCATTGAGAACTCTAACCTCGTAGATATACCAGTTGGAACCCACTAGCTACACTAGGCGGAATTCGCATCCCGTACGTGAAGGTCTGTCGGAATGACAAACACACACTAGAGTCCACTTGGGAATGCGAGGACAACCGTATAGGAAGTACTCTCTTACCTCTAATTGGCCATTCATACCTACTTCCTTGCCTAGACTTGAATTCAGGGACGAAATTCCCTCTAACGGGGGGATGATGTGACAACCTAAGTTGCTCCGTTACATTTCCTCATTACCGTTAACGGAATATTCCACTGTATAAAAGTTCCGTTAATTAGAGGTCATCAATTTAATAAACATCCCAATTGTTTACATTTAAAATGCCGTTAAGTCGTGATAAAAGGAAATGAAACACAGGACACACATTTCCATTTAAATGGAAAAGCTAGTTTTTATTATTACGACCACTAAATCGGGTGCGACCAAAAGCCCCGTTTAACGGCAGTATTGGGTAGAATTCCACCGAGCCCCGACTCAAAACCCTATATAAGGGTGAGTGGAGTCCATTGGATACTTTTTACACTTTCTCTCTATACTCTCTCTCTAGACCCGTTTTCGCCCCGAATCCACAACCAAACGCTTCCCAATTGTAAGTCTCCTTACCCTAGCTTGTTCCAAACATATTGGCTTGTGTTTATACCTCAAAAATCATCCAAGAAGGCATGGAATAAGGAGTTTACGGCCCAGGAACACTCTAGGGCCGTAAACCCCTAAAATGATGCCAAACTTGCCTTTAAACTCATCCTTAAGCTTGGAAACTAATTGAGGACCTAGCCTTGGAGTGTTTGATCATTTAAAGCAATCAAAATGAGGCATAAAAGAGAGTTTATGGCCCGAGCACATGCTTAGGCCGTAAACACCTCTAAACCTTGCAAAAGTGCCCCAAAAACACTCCAAAATCACCCTTAGGCTTCATACATAATTTAGGGGCTTAGTATTTGGGGCTTGGATCAATTAAACACAACAAATTGAAGGGTCAAAAGGAGTTTACGGCCCAGGCATGTACCAGGGCCGTAAACACCCTTAAACATGCCCAAAACATTGATTTAATCCCCCAAAATGGCATCACACTTCATTATAAATTACTAGCAACACATTAGGGGCTTAATACTTCACTTAACTCAAAGAATGAGAGTTTACGGCCGTAAACTCCCTTAGGAGTTGTCCCTAGGCCGTAAACTCCTATAAGGTGCCCTTAGAAGCCTTAAACCCACTCATGCCTTTTATGAAAAGTGCTTAGAAAAATCCCATGAACAAGCTAGAAGCATAAAACACCCAAGAATAAGTCCCTAGGAGTTTACGGCCGTAAACTCCCTTGAATTGGGCCGTAAACTCCAAGTTGGTCCATATAGGTACTTTAAACCCATTCACACACTTGATATTTGAGTTTAGCAAAATTCCACAATTGATATGAGACACTTTAGCACCCTAGAATACCCTCACCATGAGTTTACGGCCGTAAACTCATGGTGAGTAGTCCCTGGGACCTAAAACTAGGTATTAAGGGTTTACTCTTGGAGAGTAAACTCCATTCCTTAGCCATACACACCCTTAAACGCTACCCGGGACACCCAAACACTTAGCCAAAGTGTTTTCCGCTCCTGTGAGCGCGTATATTTGTTTAATTAGTATTAAATATGCTAATTGTATGTGAACATATGTTATCATATGTTCAATAGGTCATTGTGTGTGTTCAAGTCCTTACGTGACACCGAACGCCCAAACGACACCTTCGTCGGACCTACTTACACCAGGTGAGTTCATACCCCTGAATGAACCTTTTAAATGTTTTAACATGTTCTATAGGGGGGATACAAGTTAAACATGCCAGTTATCATATCAATCACATGTGATTGATAACCCGCATGCACCAAATTTTACCACACTGTACACTGTTTTACCGAGTAGGACACTAGAATGGTTTTCAAAAAGGTTTTCAATTGTTTCAAAACTCTTACTTATACTGTTTTAACAAGATTCATTCTAAACTGGTTTATGAAAGATTTTCTAAGGTTTTCAAACATATTTTACAAAAGAATACAATTTGTGATTTTCTCTGGACATAAAGGTTTTTCATCAAAGATTCCCTTTTTCGAAGTATACTTTACTTGTTAAATACGACTACTTCGCTTATACTTATTTTATACTCCTACTCTGTAACGCTTTCACTTATACTTGAAGTCACTTGTACCTCATGGACGTTTATACTTATCCACATTTTTACTTAGAGATACGATTCTACTTTGCTTATACTTGAGATCGACTCTACTCCACTTATACCCGATACGCTCTTTCTTCACTTATTGTCGTCTCTACTTCGTGAAACGCTTATACTTGTTTGACACTTCTACTTCACTTGCGACCGCTTCTACTTCACTTGTTAGACACTGCTACTACACAAAGATCACTTCTACTTGATTCACACTCAGTCGTAGTTAGATGTATGTCTGTGCTCATATAGGTACATATAAGTAATGGTTGAAAGACTTAGGAAGGCTTGTCTGCCCTATTTCCTTTTCTTCGTTGAGATGTGGTCTGGTGGGATCAGATGGCCGTCCGAAGGTTGTTTGACTCATTAGTTATATATTATGTATATAAGTATGGACATATAGGAATTCTCTAGTCAGTTCAGTAAGGAGTCTCTATCTCTAGTCTACACTTACATTAGAAACCCACTATTGGGAAGTCTCGACCTCTAGTTCAGCACTTACACAGTACCCACTATTTGGAAGTCTCTACCCACTATTTGGGATGCATCTTCAGGACACGACCATCTCCGTCGTCTACTTGGTAACCAGAGTCTCCTGTAGGGAGAGCGGACATTGTGTGTATAGATCTATACGGGATTGACAACCCAGCACCCAGACTGCTAGCTACAGTCCCGGCCTACCAAGCCAACGGGTGATAAATGTCACATTATAAATGCTTGTAGGGCGTCTGGAACTCTAGTCAGTATGGTTACGAGTATCTCGGGTTACCTAATAATTCATGGCTTTAAGGTAACGGTATTTCACCGGCAATCTACACTGTATGCTGGTAACTCATTTTCAGAGTCACATTGTTTTGACCTTACAAGACGTGTCTTTCATTTGATACTGTCTGGGGTCTGTCTTTCACTGTTTTGACCTTACAAGACGTATCTTTCATTTGATACTGTCTGGGGTCTGCCTTTCACTGTTTTGACCTTACAAGACGTATCTTTCATTTGATACTGTCTGGGGTCTGTCTTTCACTGTTTTGACCTTACAAGACGTATCTTTCATTTGATACCGTCTGGGGTCTGTCTTTCATCGTTTTGACCTTACAAGACGTGTCTTTCATTTGATACTGTCGGGGGTCTGTCTTTCACTCTTTTGACCTTACAAGACGTATCTTTCATTTGATACTGTCTGGGGTCTATCTTTCACTATTTTAGACCTTACCAACTGTACCTTTCATTTGGTACTTTCTGGGGTCTGAGTCTCTACTTGTTAGACTGAACCAGGCGTGTCGTTAGTTCGATATTCTCCTGTAGTCGATGATTCCTTGCCTTAGTCAGCAGTCCTCACTGCTGAGGCATATGTTATTCCCTGATGTCGTTTGCTTTCCTCAATAATCAAATTTAGTATTTTGATAATGATAGCAATTTAGGGAAAACTACTTTTTACCACATCACACTGACCAGTCTTGGTAGAAGGCTGCTTTTATTAAAGAAAATATAGATTTTCTGGAAAGAACTCTAATACACAGAAAACACTTAAACTACTACTTATTAAAGTTATTTGATTGAAACGTCACTAAATACTTATGAACTCACCAGCATTTGTAAAAATGCTGATACTCGCTTTTCAAATAACTTGTATTCTCAGGTCAGCATTTAGACAGGTACATCCCCGGAGCTGTTGATGAAGATAGCTTAGTACCATGTTGTTCTTATTATATTTGTTTGTACACGTTAATATGTTGTAATGTAAACCATGTAAAACTATTACTATTAACGCAATGTTTTGTTGTACTTTGATTACTATAATGCATGTGTTGTGATACTTGACATGATGTCATCCACCCCAGAACGTTTCCACCGTTCCGGTTTTGGGGTGTGACAACTTTAAACTATTAAAGAATGTAACTCTTCTTCTTTGTGACTTATGGAACTAATTAAGGTTACACATTTTAATGATTTAATGAAGTGACTCTTGAACCTCCATAACTTGAGGACAAGTTATGGAGCCATAAAACCATTTAATGAGGACAAGACTCTTCATTTTGTAACCATTGCCAAGTTTTATGAGTTTTAAGAAACTTTAATGTGACTTTTCATGTAACTTGAGGACAAGTTACACAAACACATTTTAGAATAAATTCATATATTAAAATGGATCAAAGACACATAATCAATCAACATTTTCTATTAATCTAAGCAACTCATATAAACAAGATAATTGGAATCAAACTTTTTCATGTAATTAGCATAACTCTTAAACTAATACAAAACATGAATCTATTGACAATTATCTTTGAAATTGGATTAGTATGAACATTACAACATCAAAAACATGTTTGTAAGTTCAAAAACAGCTTAGGGTAATGTTCTTAGTCCATTTCTAGCAAAATAAAACTCGAAAATATGCTGTCTAGGGCTCCTACTCGTCGAGTATATCAACCTACTCGTCGAGTAGGATGATTTCTTCATGGATTCGGCGAGTTCATCAGTGGACTCGGCGAGTCCAGTGCCTAGAAAGCCAGAAAATCGATTTTTTCAGCATTTTTCAGCACTTTGCATCAAGTATAATTGAAAACAAGCCTAGGCTCTGACACCACTGTTGCGTTTTGAGCATTCTAACACTCCTAAGTGTACATGCAACCCTAAATACCTTAGATCTATGTTTTCTCTATTATACATGCAAATATGAACTTTCCAAGATATTCATCCTAACTAGCATAATAACATTGATTCATATGAATATATCAAGTTAGAATAGATACCTCTTTGATGTAGAATGTCTTCATGAAGCTTGAGTGCCTAGTGCCCCAAGTGTGACACCTCAAATGGTTCACTTAAGACCAAATACACTTGGAATAACTTGAAAGAATATACACATTTCATGAAAATCGGCTAGCCCTTTCACACATACTCTAGTGGCCGATTTTGTCAACAATATGATGCTTATATAGTTAGTGACAATTAGGGTGAACCCTAATTGTCATGGCTTTCCATTTTCCTTGGATCCACGGGTTCAAATACACCATGGAGCATCCATGGAGCATCTTATGGGTTTTAGCCCAACTTGACAATCCATGGAGCATTAGCCCACTATACAAGTATGGATGATTTACACAATTAACCCATATATTTAATTAGTCTTCTTTTGATCACTTAATTAATTCTAGATTAATTCTTGATCAATACTAATTAAATAATTTGATTAATATATTAGAACTTATAATATATTAATAAACCTTAAGTTTTATTTCTCTCATTTTAGTCTATCCAAATGCATGATGTCATGCAACCCAAATGGACCATGCCGGGTCGGGTCAAGTCTTACAAATTATAGTTATGGACTTAGACATTAATCCAACATGTATTTATGGTTATGTAGTGGAACTCAATTATTAATTGGGTGATGTTTGATGTTGACAGTTCGGGAAACTATCAACCAGCACTAGAGTTTTGTCTGTGGGACTTCAGCAGTACCAGGTGAGTCTTCTCACCATACCCATGGGTCTAAGGTACCAAGGCCGGCCCATTATGTGATTATGATATATGTGTTAGCCATTCTGTGTTTTGTTATGATATGTGATTGTGTGTTTTGCATGAAGACCTCGGGGGAGAGCCCGTGGCATTGGATGTAAAACCATACGGCGTAGCCCATGGCAGTCCTTGGTAAAGACCATGTGGGGTAGCCCATGGCACTATTACAGGTTTTATGTATGCATGGCTTATGTGATATGTGTGTAGCTTTTATAGCTAACAGGATCTGTGATATGTGGATTGTGTGTATGGTATTCTCTGGGAAACTCACTAAGCTTTGTGCTTACGGTTACCAGTTTTGGTTTCAGGTACTTCATTTTCAAAGGAAAGGGGTCAGCTCAATCGCAGCGCATCACACTATGTTTTCCGTACAGGAGGTCTTTGAGATGATACTCTGATATTATTTTATGAAAACATGCCTGATAATTGACACACTGATTTTGACATGAGATATTATTATGAATGTTTTATACTGATGGTTTTATGTAATAACTTAATTAAAACGAAATTTTTTGTCTGTATTTTTGGGACGTTACAATGATGTAGGTAATCGATTTCCAAAGACTGACAACATTATCGATCCTGATAAAAGATATGAAACGTGTTACCGATCGTGGTGGAGGTTGAAGAATGAAGAACATGGGGAACGAGTTTAATTGTTTCATTGGATGTAAAAGGTGGTTGAAGGAAGGACGTGGTGAAGGAGTTGAACTGCAAATACAGTAGATACTCGAATTCTCTCAAATGCCGTTAACATGGATCTATTTGATTTTGCCTCGATTTTACGCATAAAATGTTATACAATATGTTGATGACGAAAAAAATGGTAAAATGCTCTCTCTCTCTCTCTTCATATATATATATATATATATATATATATATATATATATATATATATATATATATATATAGGGTTAGGTTATTTTGTTTTCTACATTTATTGTGTGCTAGAATACACCAATAGGAATTTAATAAATTAAATAATTATTTAATTAAATAAATATAAATATTAAATGATTTCCATAATTACATGTATAATAAATGATATTCATAATTATAATTCTCTTTTTATGGAAACTAGTTAAATCCGTCATTAATGTCAGCAATAGTTACAAATTAATTTGTTATCTATTATAATCGTAAAATAGAGTCAGAATACAACATTTACCTACTTTTATGTATTTTTTATAATAAAAAAAAAGTTAATTTATAACTAAAACGTAATGAACAAAAATTTTGGACTTCTCTTCACATTCTTTAAAAAAATAATAATAAGTTTCTAGAAAAGAAACATTAATGAGTCAAAGTACCTAATAAAAACATATTGTTCGAAAAAGATTTTAGGGATGAAACGTGGCCCACAACAGAAACACGTTTTATGTGTCATTGTTTCTATTTTCTAGAGATTCTGTCTTTTTTGTTATGTTATTATGTGTCTTCATGTGGTAATTTTGAGGGAGAGCGTGCACCTTGTTTTATGCTCCTTGTTTCTCTTTTCTTTCGGTTACAACACCTCGTACAACTCTCACACGATAATGTTAAACCCACTCACACCATTAATCGAAGTTGATTATAACTTATAACTGTGACAACATCATCGCATACATATATATTGTTGACTAAATTAACAAAGAAATGAAAACAAAGCAACATACACATTACTACTAATTAACAAGTTCTTAACTCTAAATAAAACAACCTCAGTTCCCGATTCCAAGAAAGTCAATAAACGGTGGTGACAACGGTTGATTGATGGTGGTCTGAATGGTAGTGAAATGATTGCTTGTTGCGGTGTTCAAGTTAATGTCATTGGGAGGATTAGTGAATGAGAGACGGACTTCCGCCATATAACCATCGTCTGTCTCCATTGCTTCATTGCAGTAATCACCGGTTCCACCACTACCACCACCATCAGCCACCGCTAGTGACATCTTAATCTCTTCCCCACTACACTCTGCAGAACAAAAGATAGTAAATATTATCAGGAACAAGTATATTAATTTAATTTCAAACAGTCATAATTTTTGTTAAAATGAATTGTAAAAAAATGTTTTGGTCTTCGTTTAGTATACCATTTCAACTATTTTCCAATTTAATTCCACTTTTAGTGTAAGTCAATTCATATCAA
Organism: Lactuca sativa; assembly: GCF_002870075.4. NCBI lineage: Eukaryota > Viridiplantae > Streptophyta > Magnoliopsida > Asterales > Asteraceae > Lactuca > Lactuca sativa. The sequence continues at coordinate 395,635,535 of NC_056626.2, forward strand.
TCGTTGGTAAAAAGAATAATAAATAAATAATAAAACATTAATGTTATCTTCAAATATGATTTTAACTATCGAACATGCTAAAAATAGAAACATCACATTTAAATGGCTAGAAGAGCCATTAAAATAGAGAGTAATAATTAAAATGACAAATACAAAATATCATCTTTTTTTGAAGATGTGAGAAAATAATCATCCCGTTTGGTTAAAAAAAATAAAAAAAAATAAAAGCTCAGCATATGAATAATTTTACAAAAAAAAAATACAAAATTATGCATATTTTGCAAAAAGTTAGCTAGAAAATTAGTTTTACAAATTAAAATAATTCTATAAAATATTCTTTTTTTTTAGAATAAATTGGTGGTTCATCATAAATATACACAGATGATCAATTAATGATCATTCAATGTTATAAATACCTTTCATTTTGGTATGTTGATCAATATATATTTCTAAAAATCTATCATTTTTCTCTAAATAGTTATAATGAACATAATTTATAATGTGTCTAACCTGAATCGGGTGTATTCATGCATAACATACTTGTATCCTCGTTAATCACAGTTGATTTCCCCATGAGAGTGATGGTACTACTAGAACTGCCATTGGTACTATCACCTGAAACACAGCGAAAAGAAGAAGAAGAAGAAGAAGAAGAAGGAACCCCGACGATGTGTTTCCGTCGCCGGGATGTCAAAACGTGCCAGTGATTCTTGATTCCGTTATCAGTTCTTCCGGGAAAGAACTTAGCGATGTGAGACCACTGGTTGCCGAACACCATGTGAGCCGCCATTAACGTCTCATCTTCTTCTCTAGTGAACATTGACGTCTTTATTTGTGGATCTAACTGATTCACCCATCGGAGCCTGCAACTCTTCCCTGAATTCAGCATGACATAGCACATAATCAAAAAGAATAAAAACATATGTATACAATCCATGAATTATTTGAAAAAAAAAAGTTCACCGCTTCTTCCAGGAAGTTGCTCCGATATCATATTCCAGTTTTTCGGCCCATGAAGAGCGACAAGCTCTCTTAATTTACGGTCCTCCGATGGCTTCCAATGGCCTTTCACAACGAACTGCCGACGTGAATCGTCGTCTTCTCCATGTTGACTGTGGTAAACAAGATTAAAAATGTTGCCTTTAGTGTTTTAATCAAATACCCATGTGAAATTCTGGACAAATGTCGGTTCTTTTTGTATCTTTTCGCATACCTATTTGGTTTTTCTTCACTCTTCGTCATTTTATCAAGAACACCAGGTTGAGAACTGCAAATTTTGAAAGTAAAATGTGATCTTATTCTTATGGTTATTTGATCATAAACCCGATTTAGATTTTGAAAGAATTGATGCAAAGTTGAATCGAGATATTACCTTGGAGCAAACGACACTGGCATGGTGGTGGATGTTGTTGGGGAGTTCGTGGTTCTTCTCCTATTAATAGAGAAAAAGTTCACACATACACACGTGCAAAGAGACTCATGAATTTAGGAGAGAGAATGTTCAAAAGATATGAATACACATGATGCATGGATATCGATAATCAGAAATTCTAAAAAGTTAATTTGTATGAGTGTTTAGGGTGGTAATTTGGACAATTATGTTGTGTTTGTGTCTGAAATGATACGACACTGATACGGTTTTAAGTAATATTAACAAGACACGACATGATGTCGTGTTTTTTAACGAATACGAAAACGAATTGATTAAAAAACGAAAAACATGACATAGCACGACAAAGACAACATATGATAAAATTAGTTTCTTTAATTAATATTTAATCATACATAACGCAACAAACACGACAAACACAACAAAAAAAAAGTTAAATCGTGTCAACTATATCCTTTCACCAACATACAAATGTTATAGTCTAACTATAGCCTTTCACCAACATACAAATGTTATAGTCTAACTATAGT